>NW_025782966.1:0-70342 GCF_021130785.1 Homalodisca vitripennis | reverse complement strand
TGGAAGTTATAAATAAGAGAGATGGGAACCCACCTGGAATAAACCTTAAATAACGCTTTAATGTACACCGGAATTCAGGGCGTTGACTATGAGGTGCTATGATAAGTTATCCGCAATCGTCGACTGATCGAGCAGCACTGACCGATAGACTGATCACTCGATTAATCCTTAAATATGTTGCTCCTTTTAAACATTGTAACCAAATACCAAGTCAGTTATGAGATAAAAAGGAAAATAATTGATTAATCATTGCAAATTAATTATACTGTACTTTTGTACATATTTTTATTGTGTATTTGTCTCTGATTGATGATGTGCACGAGCCCATTCTCGGCAATGAGGGGGTTGACCAAGGCGTTGACTAAGGCCGAATTGGTTGTGAATAATTATTATGTTATTCAATCACACAGTGATACGATTATTTCATCGCGTGTAAGTGTAATCCTTGGTGTAAAAAGTGTGGGTGCGTGCGTTTTGACGATGTGTTGATCGACTCAGAATATATAATTTAAATGTTAAACCGCCAATTACTCCAATTTTTTAATTACTTCAACTTTTTAACATAATCTGCAGCTCTTTTTACATTATCAACAGAGCTAGCTGGCAGTGTTTTGCTTACTAGGGGACATTAAGTTTTCTTAATTTAGATAAGACGTTATTACAATTGTGGTTGGGCCATAAACTAAATGCTGTAAAGATAAAAATTCGTTTTATGCTTTGTGAAAACTTCAATTTTTACATATTCTAGGTTTGTATTCTGAACAGTCTTAGTTGTAATAATAATCCTAAATGCAGCCTTTACATAACGAATACAAAGCTCAACCTATTTAACACTGGCTATGTAAGCTGCTATCCTACGAGTCATCATTCCTTTTTATAGCCAGGCAGAACTTATTTTGGTACTAAAAATGGCGGAAGTGTCATAGACACACGGCGTAACAGAAGGCTTTACTTTTTCTTGTTTTTGAAAAATTCTAAAACAAAAATATCATTACATGATACAAAGGATATCATTAAGTATCTATGGTCCGTAAGTCGGATCTCATGTGGACTTCTATGAAGAGGATTTAAAACCCATTGCTACAACATTTATTTTCACTCCACTAATTATAAACAAATCAAAAATAACTTCAATGGTCGCAAAAAATAAAATGTACCTGGAATATCTTGCAATTTATAGGGAACCAAAAATTATATGGCAAAGAATTAAATAATATGGGACTTATTAGATTCCACATTTTTCTAAACAAAGGATTAGAAGGTCAAATTATTTTAAGCCTTGCATCTATAAAAAAATTAGTTTTTGCTCTGTTAAGTATACCCGTCTAGTAAACAATCTAATAAGATCTCTTAAAACACAAAAAAATCGCTGTAAGCGCTGGGGGTGCATACGTTGATACGTTGAAAATGTGGAACACAATTAAGTTTAAGCCCTGAATGTTAAAACTATTGTACTTGTTTGGATTATAATTTGAAATGTAATCAAAAAGATCTAACTGGTCCCAGATTACGGGATATATATATATATATATATAGATACGCAAACGACCCAATTCTGAGGATTGTCCTATTCTGATGAGTGGCTCCTCAGAATGGTACCGTGAATGTATAATTTGTTCTGAGTCGTCAGAAAGGGATCAAGTATGTACAAAATTATTTCTCACCAAAATTTATACTGTTATTTAAACTTTAAACTATAAATACCAAAAACGACTCGCTAAACACTTTACTGTAGCAAGAGCTTTAAATACATGTGTGTCTGGTTTTAAAGCTGTAAAACCAAGTGGATACTGAGTTGTCTAACTTTTTTAATAATTGCTAAAATGTCTAGTTATTGAGCCCAAACTGTCTTGAGGTGAAACCTACGAAAACATTTTCAGAACACTATTACGGGAAATTATATACAGTATACACTCGTGAATTTAACGAAATTTCGCATTGTGTTTTTATGGTTTATTCTAAGATAAAGGTACAATTTTAATTAAATAGAGAAGGCCAAAGCTTTTAGGATGAAATAAATTACCCAAGAACTAGATTTGGGTAGAGACAAAAACCTGTCACCTAGTTGCTTTAGCTGGCAAGAGTGTTAATATGGATTATACAAAAACCATGTTATAGATATTCTTTGACTAATGTCTTAACAACGATATCTTAATATCTTAATATTAAACATGTTTTGAGAGGTTGACACCTATCTGAATTGTACTGTTATTTGTTATGAAAGTCTTTTTACAAATCTTGATATAATAGTTTTTTTGGATTAAACTCAATGTTATATATGATTATATTACATTTGATATGAACTCAAATATATATGATTGAAACTAGTCATCAGGACTTTTAATAAAACTCGTATACTACGAAGAAGTCAAATCTGTAACATAAATGCAGAAGACCAAGCAAATTCAAAGATTTTACTATTGGACATGCCTTATATATAATATGGTTTATTTGACAATGAACGCCTTAACGTAGTTATAATTCATACTGAATGTGTTTGAGGCCGTAGGAGGCAGAACTGCAGGGTGAAAACTATTTTAACGCCACACTTCAGGGAGCTTCGTTAAATACGGTTATTTCTTTTGAATTTTATAAAGCAGTGTACGTAAGCATTCTGTTGATCCGACTGAATGCTTGGTTTGTGTAAGAATCGGTTTGTGTATATAACACCTAATAGTGAGATTTAATGTTAAACAAAAATGATCCGTCACCAAACATCACCTAGACATTGATTTACATTCAGCCTGTTGCGTTATTCACAGAGCGTGTAGTATACATACGCCAATAAATAAATAACGTCATACGACAAGCATGTTAGGTATTCTAGATTTCTAACCTACCTATTGTAGTGTTTACATGTAAACATTCTCTTACTACGTAGATAGATATTTATCATTAAGAATACGGCCGCAATTCTTAACGCATCTTTAAAATTGAACTTGCAACAGTATAGCAGACTCTGACCGCTAGATCGCATGAGCATCATCGTTTCCTGTTTTCTGCGATAAGCAGCCCGCTGGCCCATTCCACCTCCACTCCAAGTTCCCGGAAGTTATCTGTCCCATCTGTCTATCTCTCTCTCTCTCCTTCGACCTTCCTGAACACTACATCTGGCAGATTCTAAAGTAGCAGTGTACTATTTGATTTGATTGTATTCGTTCTCTTAGGAATTCGTTACAAATATTTTTATACTCAATTCATCAAGTAATCGGTACTGCTGTCTTCATAAAATTCTGAAGTTTATTTATGTACCAATAAATATACTCTTGTGACTAGGTTATAGTTTGGTCTTCTAAAGACGGAGTCAGGTCCCGGCGATCTCTCTCACACGCTAAACATATCACTTCAAACGTCTACCACATTAAAACATACTCCAATATTATCTCTGAAACAATTTTTACTACTTGGGCAATATTCATTCATGTATTAGAGTGAAAGACAAATATATTTTATTTTGTGGGTTGTGACAACCAAAATTATGGAGAAAACACAGCTTTGTGTTAAAAATTTTAGTTTTTTCCATTTTAACACATCATTAATCAAAAAGTAATAACAGTAAAAAAACAGTACTTGTCGCACAGTATTTGTTGTATTTGTCTTGAAGAAAGGTGTACTAAAAATTAATTAATTTTCCTTAACCCTTACAAAACCGATTATTAGCACCTATTTTTATGAACTGTATAATAATACTCTACACACCGGGGACTAAATATACTAATTAGATAGGCAATATATATTACTAACTGTCTTTCCTTGTGCGTATCAATATATGAGGCCAGATATTTTTTGTCATCTCTAAATAAAAAGAATTTATGTATCTTTTATTGTAAGAAGGAATATGTTTGATATCTATAAATTATTTTAACTTCTTCACTATTATAAGAATGATTTATTACTGAAGCCATGTAATTAACATTAATGTAGATGTGTTTGTGTAAAACAATATGCATGTAAAGTATATTTAATATAGTCAAAACACGTTTTTTTTCAAATTGTCTCCATCAATTAGCAATGCTAGAGATATATTTATATGTATACTACAATGCTTTTCTCAAAAACAAATGAAGGTGCAGATAAAGCGAAGTACATTTTAGACATGTTGAACCCGGCCCGCACCGTGCCGCGAGTATCTTACATTGGTATGATAATAAACGTACCTAACTATCATTAACACTACCTGAATCACATTAAAACATTACCTGTAGCCATTTATTACAATATCCTTTTACTTGATATTAAGTTGTTTATACTGTCATTAATAATTTGTGTTTACATTATTGTTATTTACTATGAAAATGGTAGGAGGCAATATACTTATACAAAAGGATGCTAAACGAGAGCTCGTATAACTTGCTCCAGTGAACACGATATTTCGGGACAAATTTTTGTCGTATACTAAAACAATGTACATAGCAATTTGCTACTACTGTTGTAACTGTTTGTACTATTAAAATGAAACACCTAGATAATTTGTTTTGTAAAAAATACTTATTTGATAAATTTGAGAAATGTTGTAAACAAAACATCAATCATTGAGTCTTATCAAACACGTGAATATTTGCAGCCAAATTTGTTAGTTATTGTATGACGATCTTTTGGGATCGTTTGTATGTACGCTTCTCAGGCTAATCTAGCTTTATATGAAACCTGTAGCTCTGGAATTAGCAATACAATTCCTAACATGTGATATTGATCACTTCTGGAACAGAATGGGCATTAGTTTCCCCAGTATCCAATTCACACTACTACTATATTGTCACTTCTAAGTTATAAATTGATAAATATCCACGTATCATTTAAACTCCATTAAATAACTACACTCTTTTCTGATGTACTTATATTTTAATACAGTAAAAGAATAGCGTTGATGATTTTTAAAACACTTACTGCTGTTAAATCATAATAACTTAAAATAAGTTTTAAAACAGTATTTAGTTGTAGGCATATACTTAAACGGTATTTACCTACGGTTAATCAAACAATGTAAGTGGTCTTACTTGCTGCTTGTTAAATTCGAAATACAAATGATACTATTTATTTATATGACAATATTCATGTCACTGACCATTTTCAGAAACGTTTATTGTACAAGTTTAATACACAAAATTTAATGCACAGGCCACATCTTGTAATGTAATAAGCTACGCACATGGTACTGTCTCAAAGGCTTGAATATTAATATAGGCATTATCCAGACACGAAGGCTTTTTTTACGGTACTATATAAAGTTCCAATAATTAATTTAGTAAATAATCAATCCTGTACTCCATCACGTGAAGCGATAAATGAGACTATCTGAGAGGGCAGGAACACAACTTTAAAATGACATTGTCTTTCAGAACAACTCGTATATTGCTGCACGGTGTGATATTCTTCTTAAGTACAGTGGGGACTATTGGTTATTCATTAAAATGAAAACACCAACAATAAAATACTAATATTTAAATCTCAAGCACTTTTGTTGGATTTATTCTTGATGCTACTCTACTTCTGAACCACTTTAAGGTGGTAAAATTTGTAACAGTGTTATTTTTATTAAATCCTAATTTATTTAGTAGTGCGTATTTAGTAGTGTCACAATTAATATCTGGTCTAAGTAGTCAAAAGTTTTGCTTAGGTCGAGAAAAGCAATTTGATTGTGTTTCCAGCATCAATTTGAAAATGGGAGCGTATATTTACTATTTAAATAATATGTAATGTGCGTAATTTTTTTAATTTAAAACCATTTCATCCATAATAAAAAGGAATTGGCATTTACACCAACATATATTTTTATAGACTATATATTTACTGCATATACAACTACACATTTAATCATTACACATGAAATAAGCAACCGTGTGTTGTTAACAGTCAAGCGATTGACATCCCCACTCACAGACGTGTTATACACATGGAGCGCGGGCCGGTATGAACAAACATAGGCAGAAAATATTAAATTTAATTTACTTCAATATTTACAAAGCACGAAATGTTGTTATTTTAGTTATATAATTACAGGTTTTCATACACAAAGTGCGGCACAAACACATGTTAACGATCGGCAAATAACTTTCATAATAATTAAATAATTATTGTTTCACAAATATAAACCAACAAAAATCTTTCTATTACATTTGGAGATTTTAATGTTGTTACTCGTCAAGCAAATACTCTAATTCGATATCTTTTTTTGTTACAGTCGACAAACTATTACAGATATCAACCTGAGATTTAACAGAGGAGGCACCGTATTTATAAAATTTTTCATAACGTCTTTTACGTAACAACTTTACAAAACTGTCCAATTTAGTTTGCCTGATCACGGTGAATGATTTATTATTACCAGTTTCTTAGTAGAAAACATGGTTAACCAAAATAAGTAAAAGTTTTTCAAGAGACAACAAAATAAAACTTAAGAAAAATATTGCATCCAAATATTGGAACAGTGTTTTCAATAAAACTGATGTTGAGAAACATTTTAACAGAGCGTTCCCGTTAATCCACTAACAATATCAGTTTATAAAAGCAAAAAATTGTTACATCATAAAATTATAAAAAACAAACAATGAATTCAATGTGTTTATGTTTTACAGACATGAGCGCAACTGAATTGAAGAATAATTATAATTTATAAAAGTTTGAACATAAAACCGCATTTCCAGAGCAAAATCCGACCGTGCCATAGATGATATGGTTATCAGTCTCAACCCTTTGAAGGCAACCTAGAAAAGTATCATCTATTTTAAACGATATTCTTCGTCATCATCAGATGGGCGAATTGAAACTCAACGGGATATCATGCACGATCTTCAAGAATTTTTTGCAGAATTTCGTTATCGACAACAACTTTAGTACATCCTAATTAATATTATAAATGCGAAAGTGCTATTGTTTGTTTGTTTAGGTTTCACGCGTAAACTATTCAGCGAAATGTACTGAAATTTTACATGGACATTTTTACGGTCCCTGGGATGAATATAGGCCTTTATTTCGAAATCCATCCGAGCTACGCTTCACTGGTATTTAAAATAGCGAAAAATCCCATCTTGTTCAGTAAAAGAGTGAAATAGTTAAAGGAGCATGTAATTGTAATTAACTGTTCTGTGTAAACATTGTTTATTATGTTCAATTTTTTAACACTATATAGTAAGTACATTCTCTAAGGAAAAACAGATATTTTTAACGCCGTTTTAGATTTCAGCTATTACGTAAGTATTCATCTACCTTACAAATGCCCTGAAACTTAAGATGGCCAGAATTTGACACTGAACAAAACCCCCTTTGAAACAGTCGGCCAGTCGGCAAGAACTATGCAAATGAAATTTCGCTGGACTGTGCTTCTGAATTAATGTACCAATTCCAACTAGCTCAAAATGTTCTAAAATTTTAACAATATTTTTCTGTTTATAAAGAAAAAACGCATAGCGTCATTGTTAATGAACTTTTAACTGTATATTCGTGTCAAATATTAAGTATTAGATATAAAACACAATGTTACAATTTAAATTTTACTATAAATTTAAAGGCCAATATAAAACCCATCTTAGTTCACACCTAACGTGCAGTCTGCCTGACGTACAATCCGGAACGAAAACCAGAACCCTCTTCAAAAATATAGAAAAATCACAGAAATCCTCCCACAGAGCTCAACTCGGTTATTTGTCTTGAACTCTGCACTCCGCTAAACAGTCCATGATGTCCTAATCTCAACTTTTAATTCGTGACTCATCACTCTCAGCGCTAGGTGGACGCTGTCGTCATACAGTCGCCTACTTCATTGCAACAGATAACAACTACCACGTTATCTATCTGTTCAAGGTCGGGACGGACACACTCCGTTACCTTGGTGATTGACGAATTTTGTGTTGGCGCGCCACTAAGCAAATATAACTTTGTTAAGTTGATCAGGCTAAACTTTCGTCCAGTATACCAAGAAACGAGGGTTTGAAGCACCACAACTGAACTTTTTTAATTCTCTTCTTTATTTGTCAAAAGATGTATTTTGAGCTATATCCTATCTTTACTTTCTTGTTCAACTCATCAGGGTGTCCTCACAACAGATGTGAAGATTATTAACGCTATTCATACAAAAAAAATTATAGTTTAATCTTGAAAGCTTCAAACTAATATCAATAACTCAAAATTCTTCAAAATATTTGATAAAATTTTATATTTCTCCATAACGTACAATCTAATCTGCATTGTTCTTTTACACCACACTAACATAGTTAATTACTGTACTGTCCCTCTTTCTTGAAACCAATAACGTAGGCTAATATATGCATTTGGGTTTCATCAATCTCCACAATCTCCGCTGTTTCTTTATGTCTTCGAAAAGGTGTGGCTTCCGTTAAGTCAAAATGAGCAAAATTTAATTCCCCTTTTTAGGCAATTAAGGCTTTCCACATTGTTCACCACCGACAGGGTTTTTAAATTTGGTATATTTGGATGGAATCAAGACTGAGATATTATACAGTTATTTTTCTTTTGAATTTCAATAAAATTTTTCTTCCGCGAGGTCTTCCGGATAGTCTGAGGTATCGGACCGTGTCTAGGTGACAGTGAAACAATATAAATTAAAACCTAAATATTTATAAAAATTAAAATAATAACTTTTGTCATAAATAATTTAACTCTGTTTCCTGAAAACATTTTTAATACACATCATAAAAACCTCAGTTTTAAATTTTTGGTAGAAACTTACTGAAAAGTGTAATAATAACATCGAATGAAATAAAAGGTTTTAAAATAGTAAAATCTGCAAACTAAACGTGTTGTACTTCTCTTTAAAAAAAAATAACACTGTTGTATATTATCTTCAAGTCCCTAACATACAACTACCGTCAATAAAAATAGAGATATGAACGTGTTAAAACTATTACATTACATTACAAACTATTAAAATTAGCCATTCAAAGTGATGATGGATACATTAACAACCAGTCTCTGTCGCACACTTCCCGCGCTTCGAGCGAGAGAGAGAGAGAGCGAGAAATGGCACATTGCCATTGTTGGATATAGATATATGCTACCGCAGAATTCTTTGTAGGCTTTTTTGAAAGGTACAGTTTTTAGTACATTATTTTGTTACAAGTCGTAAGGTTTAGTCAGTAATAACAATTGAAGAGCTCAACAATATAAATTTTCGCACCATTCAAACTTTTTTCTACTTTCAATAATTGATTTATCATACCTAAAGTCCCCCCTATTTTGTAACGAAGCCGATAGTGAAAACCGTATCAAATCCGTTGAGTAGTTTAGAAAATACCGATGCACAAACAGACCATCACAAAAAGTTACTTTACATTATATTATGTAATGATGATTATACTTAATGTTGCTAAGCATAGCAAACTAGACCTCAAAGGGATGTCTTTCATACTGATAAGTAGTGTGGTCAGTATTACCATTATTTGGTTCATTTCCTGGAAAGTCTTTATTCTTTTACTTTGTACTAGACATTGTTGGAGATTACATACCTGAATTTCATATACCACTCAGGTAAAGTAAAAGAAACGATCCAATCAATGGTCTTAATTTTCCAGATAAAAAGTATTTATTCACATTGATATTGCTCATACTTACAGCTCTGTCCATGTCTATGACCATTTTCAGGTACAAATACAATATACAATTAATATACAGTTATACAATACATACAGTATACAATTATACACTCTATAATTTTGTTGAAAGCACGCTACTAGAATTCTTGACACTGCTCACTTCAGCAATCCATTTTTTGTGAATGGCTATTTTCAGGTAGTGTATACAAATAAATATCGAGTTCTCACCAAACTTTGAAGCATTTAACCATATTAATTGTCTTACTTGTTTAGGCTAAAGTAAATTATGTGAAATTATTCGTATTTACAGTTATCTTTTTGGCCACTTTCAGGTATATTATACAGTTAAACGTTGAATTCACAACGAGATCATGGGCGAATAATTTATATCAATTTCGACCAAAATATTCTTACCGGTACCCGTGTACTGTTCTCTAAAGTAAATTATCAAAGTAATGATTGCACGCAAAAGATCGCACCCGTGGCAGCTCGCCGCAATTTCAAATATCTGTAGTAATGTTATGATTAACAATATCAGCAGCTAGGGAACTCAATTGATCTTCTCTCATATATATCTTTACGAGATATGTTAGTCCTTAACTCACTTTGTTTTCAAATTAATACAAATTGTGTTTACCAATTCGGCAATATTGTCTGATACAGATATTTACAATCACTCACTTACAATAAATTCAAGTTAGGCTACATTTAACAAGTTGTTATTTTATTATACTTATTTTCTTTTGAAGTAGCCTACTAACAGATTTTTTTATTTATACGAAAAAGTATTTGTTGTCGCATAACCTCCCACCTAATCTAAATATTACGGTAAATTGTATAGAACTTTTAATATGTTTTTATTGACACAGTTATTTATAGATAATTTAAAGTAGTATATGAATAACGAATAATGAATTTATTCCGATATAAAATGTACATCAATACATAATTATAATAACTCGGAATTGACTGACCACTTTTGCAAGTAGTGTGGTCAGTGGATAACAAAATAAAACAGGTTTTTTATCAGAGTCCAGTCTATAGATTCTTTAAGATATCAGCCGGGCTGCTCCCCGTGGCGCCTGCACTACAAGATTAATAATGGATAACTGCATGAGTCACCAACAGAACTAAAAAAACTGTCTTTGTAACATTCTTTATCTTACAAACTAAAAAACATAAATTTCAATAACCCTTCCTTCTCAACTAGAAACTAGAAATTATGTTAAATATATATAAGTAAAATACATGATTCTTTGCTATTTACATATTTCTTTATGTTAATTAAATACTAATTTATTTGTACACATTATTATATAATAACTCAAATTAATACTATAGGGGGAAATTATTAATTGTAAAATGAGTTACAGTTTTCTTGTAATAACAACAACGTTCTTAATTTACTACAACATTCACAGTTATTTTAATGTTATAAGGCAATTTATTAAAAATATTTGGGCCATTTTAAAGAAAGGAATGCTTTAGTATTGACTTGTTGACTTTAGGTGTTCTGAACATTCGCCGGTCTATGCTTCTGGTAGGATAATTCAGGCCCGTTGTTCCTAAATTACCACTTCCAGTGTAAAACAGCCTAAGAGGTTTAAAAATAAACAAATGTTGCAGTGGTAGAATTTTTAATTGAATGAAAATAGGAAAGGAGCTCTCTCGTATTCTTTTGTGCGTAATTATTCTCATAAAATGATTGTATATGACTCTTAACCTGTCTATTAAATATTTATACGTCTCTCTCCAGCAAACAACTCCATATTGAAGACTTGACTCTACCAGAGCAAAATACAGAATTCGTAACAATCTGTCATCACAGAAATTGCGCAAAAAATACAACTTTCTTATAGTGGATTTAAGTTTATTTTGCAAGACTGTTATATGATTTTCCCATGTTAATTTCGAATCAAAATGTATTCCACGATATTTAAAATTGTCTTCCTTTGTAATATATTTACAGTTACATAAGTCTCCTATGTTATCCGTACAGCTTAATCATGAAATTTGAAATCAGAATAAAAGTTAAAATCTTTAAATTCAAAATTTACATACTTTGTTTTTTCAACTTTTACTAACACTTTATTTAATTTAAACCCATGTCTCAAAATTGAAAGATCTTCATTAATTTGGTCCCGTAACAATATTGTGTAGGCTATTTGTTTGACAGTATAAAAAAGCTATGTCATCAGCGAATGCGCTGATCTTCCCATTAAAATTTTTCTCTAATACATCGTTAATAAAAATCAAGAATGAAGTGGCAGAGATAACGAACGCTGCCTTGCGGCACCCCTGTTTTGACGGACAGTGGTGCGCTGACAGTTTGACCAACACGCACTCGCTGCTCTCGCCTGGTAAGGAAGCTGCGGAACCAGCTAAAGGCCCCCTCACTGCAGCCGCCTCCATTTTTAACAGTATTATACTATGGTCTACCAAATCAAGTGCCTTCTTGAAATCTATGAAAAGACCAGTGCATTTTTTACCTTCGTTTAAACCAAAATAAATCATGTCAGTAACACTAACAAGGACATCTTGAGTAGGCCTTCCCTTCATGAAACCGTACTGGTTTTTACTAAAAAAATTGTATATTATTTAAATAATTAAGTAATATTATTTCTCAATAATTTTAGAAAAAACCAAAAGTAAACTAATTGGACGGAGATTGTTCAATTTAATAGAAACGTCTTTCTTGTAAATTGGCACAACTATACTGGACTTTAGTTGTTCTGAAAATTGACCAGTAGAGAAACTTAAATTAATTAGCTGAGCGAGAACAGGCGATATAATGTGAGCAATATGTTTGATTAATGCTACACTTATATTATTAAAACCTGAAATTTTTTTGTTTTTCAGATTTTTAATTACTTGCAACACTTCATTTTCATTTGTAGGAAAAATAAAAAAGGACGTCAGCCTAGGTGTAAAGTTTAGCTCATTGACAAAATTTAAATATTGAAGTGACTGTACTCGATCAAATTATTGTTAATTGTGTCAGCTACTAAAGATGGATCAGATAAGATTACTCCGGTATCTAGTTCCACTCTATCAACGGATTTCTTATAATTAGACCCACTTAAGGTATTTACAATTCTCCATTGAAGAGATGAGTCTCCCCTTGCTTCATTAATTTGTTTGGAATAAAAATTATATTATGTTTCAATAATTTCCATTCTTAAACTAATACAGAATCTACTGTAAAAATAGAAACATATTCTAAGACACAGTTAGTGAAATCAGTCACATGATTTTTATAAGGATTTCCTATTGTATTAAAATTATAAAAAGTGAACAAATTGACTTCATGTGACCTCTCTGTTGAATTCCACATTTTTCTCATATCTCATAAGAATTTAAAGAATTTTAGTTATATTTCATATGGACTAATAAGAACGGTAATTATGTTTCAATATGAATAATAGTAATCGACATGTGACAAGTGCACAGCTCTACTAAATTTAAATTGTATTTCATAACCACTGGTATAATATAAAACTAATACCTTTAATTAGGATATTTAAAAACTAACTAAATCTTGATTTCCTATTTTGTGAGTACAATACAGGAAATAAATTTAAAATTAGTACGGATTGTTTACTTCCCATGAGAATGTGCTAAGTTCGCAACTAACCGGAAGTTCTTTATCAAACGGAATTTCCGATCTGCGAGGCGTCTTGGAAGTGTACACCTGTCGACGCTGTTCTTCAAATAAGATACGTTTAGACTGGCTGTCATTCATGTATTTACGTAATGGTTAATATTTGTGACATATCAGACTTAATATTAATGTTGTTATGTACAAATATTTATTTAACGCGAGTCATTATTCCTTTATTTCTTGTTCACATATGTAGTTAGTATCCCAAACAATTATTTCTAATCAATTCAGGATGATGTATCCTAAAAAATACATTATATTATGTTATTGTATACAAATCTAATAGCGTATATTTTTGTATTTGTATTTACGTTGTTCAATTACATGAAAGGTACTAGACCAATTGAACTGAAATTTTACATGGATATTCTTAGAGTCTCTGATTAACTATTTCCTATTCCTACCTCGAACATCCCTGCGGGCTACGCCCTACAGGTTACGAAAATTCCCTTATCACTCCATTATTAAATATATTTATGGACTTGGTTTAAACTGTAGATAGTACCGATTTTGTATTTAATCCCCCTGTCAAGGCCAGAAATAATCAGTATAATAATTTATACAGGTGTTTGGACTACCACTTAAAAATAATATGCTCATTGTGTCCCTGATTTAAAAAAATTAACCGCCAGTACCAAATAAGGGATTAAATATTTACTAAGCATATTTTATCGTATACTTATTATTGGCATACACAATAGACATTACTTCTTTTTCATACCTCAAGAATGGTCCTAATCTATTGCAGAGTAATTATATATTTACAAACTATACGACATGCTATTTTATTTGTTTTTAAGAAAGGGTGTTATTTGCATACTTGCTTTCTTTTATGTCTGTTGAGAAGTACAAATTAATTTTACCTGCACATAATTTCGCAAAAACATGACAAACCTACCGAAAAACTATAGAGCTTTTGGATACGTAAAATACATATATACTTTAATATGAAACATATCTCAGAATTATGAGACCAAAAATAAAGTCGAAAAGTGCATGAGGCTTAACATTTTCCAAAAGAACTACAATCAACATAGCTACCAATCTGTAAACTGAATCCCTATTGGGACTTCCAAATTACCTACCCAGACATTTGCTCTCTTCAGAAACATAGGTTTTATAACCCTCGTAATAGCAGTTTTTCATGTTTTTCCACTGCTAATACTGTAAATTATGTATAAAATTTAATATCTCAAATATGTTAGGAAGTATTTTGATACAATATAAAATCTATTTAATACTACCTTTTTATGATTGAATAAAAGCACATAAGCTTGTACAAATGTAACACCGTAGCTATGCAATCGTCCATTAATGGTTTTTGAAAAACAAATAAATGAGGATATGCGATATCTCACTACCCTAGTCCCCGTGAGGAAACTAATGTTTATTTATTTTTGAATGATAAGCTGAAAAGAAGGAATAACTCCCTATGTGCAGTTTAATCTAGATTCCACCATTGTATTTCCACAATTTCCTGCATTTCTTTATTTGTTCAAAAATATTATTATATTTCAAATTATAATATAGGCTACTTTTTAAATTTAATAAGTTTAATAGCAAAACAGTTCTTTTTTTACTCTCACAATATTAAAAAAAAAACAATACTTCACTTTTTATGAAAACAGGCCATAATTATTGTTACAGAGATAGAGATATGCTAGCGAGTCTGGGTGATAATACAGGCAGACATACTAATCTACGGTGTCGCCGTGTATTCTTGGTTACTGATAGTACGTGGTCACGTCGCTAGTGATGTGGAGGGGGGTGGGGGACTGTGCTACAGACACGATACTATCCGCTCCAGGGTTCGCGCTAGGTGGCTGCTGTATGCTTAGTTCCTTCAGTCAGTGGTATGGTCGTGGGGTGTTGGTTGTTGGGGTCCATTATTACGCGTTATTCGTTGTGGTTATGGATAGTGGGGTAGTGGTGGAACATCCGACTATATAGTTAACTTTTTATGTTTTGTTATGAGACAGTATTTAATAACAGTTATTAGTGATCCAAGATGTAAACGTGTTTGACTAAGTTTTAATTGTTGTTGGAGTGCGTTAAACCTGCTATAAGTTGTTTTTCTGTCGATTTTACGGTTATATAATTGGTTAGAATGATCAAAATAAATAAGAAAAAGCCATCGAGGTCTCCAGTCAATGAAGCTACTGTTCGCCGGCTTCTTGAACAAGCAGAAAGTGAAGATGAAATGTCATCAGCTATAGATGATACAGACAGCGATCCTGACTACGGTCCAAGCAGCTTCAGGGATCAGCCTCATACTCCTGATTGAGTAAGTTTAAACCATTGATTTGCAGTACCTTAGCAGTTAGTTCTGTTATTACCGGAAAGAATTAGTCAGCAAAACGTTTTTATGAAATCTATTTAGTTTAACGTAAAGTTATACATTTTTAGTCTAGAGTTCTACGTGTATAACTATAAATAAATAAATATGCTCCTATAAACTAAGGCCCTAGACAAATATTATTAACTCAAAGTTCTTACAGCCATAAATATTTTACTAAGGCACTATATTACACGGTTGCTCAGTAAAAACATAAAGCTAAATTTGGTTTGAAAAGCTTACAAATTTAAAATATTTATTTTTATTAGTACAATGTGAATTTCACTGAAACTAAAAAGTGTAAAGAATTATCACCCGATTTATATTTATTAACTATTAAACATTTTTAAAACAGAATTATTCATTTCGTATGTTTTACTAATCATATTTACTAAAACTAATCTAGTTTTACAAATAAAAGGCCCTAGAAAAGTATTAAAAACTCAAAATATTTCCAGACAAAGATTTTGCTGAGACACTATATTGCTGAACTAAAAATAAAGATATTAATACTAAATGTAGTTTAAATATTCGTGTATTAACTAAATTTGTATGACAGAAATATTCATTTCCTATCTTTACTAATTTATTATTAAAAACTTGCTTTACTAGTATAAAATAAAAAACTGAAAATATGTTGTTGAGTGTACTAGTGATTATATAATACAACAAAATTACCAAAACATCTATTGCCATGGATGGTTATAAGTCCAGTTGATTTATAGGCATCCATAACATAATGGCTAGTTTTACATATTATACACATGTGGAAAACCTTTAACATTTTAAGTCTGTTCTTTGTAGTTTACATACATGTCTCTATCTTTGTATCAAACTATATACCTCGGTATTTATATTCGTTGTGAGTTTAAGGTTATTGTTACTAATGTTATTTCTCATACAGGAGTATAAAGGCTCGACTAACAACAAATAGCAATTATTATTGTTGTACTGTCTAAAACTACAACATAGCAGTGCAAAATAAGTGAATACAATATTTAACTTCGGAAATAAGGAAAATCTTTTACTACAGTCACGACAGTTTATTACTAGGTGGAATTATAATTTAGATCCGCTAAGCAATAATAAATTCTCACAATTATTTTTTTAATATACAAAACAATATAAGGCATTTTTGTTCTATGAATTACATATAGGATTTAGCTTGTGACATTTCAATTGAAAGAGTTTCTAAAACATAAAAAATATAAAACAAAAAAAATATTGGGGGATACTCCTTAGTGGGGTCACACAAATATAATGTGCAGAATACTATTATATTATGTATAATAATTATATCACAAATATTATACAATTTTAATGGTGGAGGTTTTGATAACCATGTATGTATACTTATTTACTGTCTATATGTTCATTACAATCCTTGATAGATACAAATACAACGTGCTAATAAAAAATATAAGAAATAATTATGATGAATTGAATAATGAGCAAATGGTAATAGTTAGGGCTTAATATAAAAGACAAAAAGGTGAACAGTTTGAGTAATATGATTTTAAATGTTGTTTTCACGTAAAGTGTTAAACCTGTACTAACGACAGATGTATGACCATTAGTATGACTTTCAAGTTCAAAAAGTCTTTATTCAATAATTGTATTTCATGCATTTATACATGTTATGTGCTTCACAAAGCACGTATGAAATTAGAACGAAATTTATTTTATTATTTTAGTAACTTTGATATGATTGTTCTTAGCGTAATGAAATATGAAATTAGTTAGAATTTAAATATTGTACATATTTTATGTTTTTACTCAAAAACGTCCATGGTGTTTGAAATACAAAAGATCATTTAAAGTAATTTAATCTATTGAAATATTTAAGCCATACTAATTTAACAACAAACTTATAACCTTACCTCAAAAAGAAAAAAAAACCAATATTTATAATAATAAAGGGGCTCTCATGACAGTCTGGTGATTCTGCAATATGAGAGTAGCAAAGTATGTGATGTACAGGGAAATTTTAGGACTTTTACTTAAGTCTTTTACTTAAGACTTTCACTAATAAAATTAATGAATGATTATTTATTAAAGTATTTAATACACAGCAGTAGCGGGTGGATAATAAAATAAGTAAAATAAGTATATTTTTTGGCCCCATAGCAAAGCACGGTTATTCAGTAACTATAAAATACTGATGTATGCTTAATCTAATTTATCACTATTTTAAAAGCTATGAGCATTTTCTTAAGATGATGGTTTATTTACAGAAAAGTGTCGAAAGAGGCTCTTTCGTGAAGATTGTTATAAGGCTCCGAAAGTTAGAGAAATGTATGTTGGTCAAGATATAAAAGGACAAAAGGGTTCAGGTAAGTTTGCATACATTACGCCTTAATTGAACTTATTTATATTCTAATAATAACATCTAAAATAAGTATACATTTATTCCTATTTCAAAAATATGTATATACATATTTATATTAACTAGCATTTACTCGTAGCTTTGCCCGCAATTACCTATTGAATAACAAGTATGTCATAGCCATATTCTTTTCCAATGGATTGGACTTTTAGTTTGAAGAGATAAAATCTTTGGGTCCGGAAGTCAGTTGTTATGAGTACCATTAAAATACATACTGTATATCTATTTGCAAAATTCCATTTGAATGTATAGCCCCAACAATATGACATCTCACTTGTACTTTGTAATAATGGAAAACTTAGTGAAAACGCTTACGATATAATATAATTTTAAATTGGAAGTAGACATGTTTAACTAAATATTATTTTACAATTAATTGTTAAGAGGTTCAAAAGTTGAAAAAAATTGCCACAGGCTCTTATTTCAAGTGAATCACGTGAAGAAGCATTTTTATTGTTGCCATAATAGAGAAATTAAACAAGGTAAATGGACCCAAGCTAGTATACCATGCAGTATATGTAATTGAAACAGACAGAAATGTGACAAAATTTTTCAAATTCCATCGTTGGTAATTTACTTAAAACTATTTCAATATTCAGGGACCATTGTAACATATAAAATCCCGTATCTAAGCTAGCTATATTTCTTTCCGTTTATTGTTTTTTGTAATAATTTATATATCAGTGGCGGTTTGAGATATTGAACTGAAGCTCTGTTTGTTTAATGGTCTAACTATTCTTGGGAAAAGGTGTTAAGTAATAAATAATTGTGGATGGTGAACAAATCACAAGGGCAAATAGTTTACTCTTTATCTATTATCTCAGCTCTAAAATTTAAATGAAATCAGCTCATTTACAAGACCATGCTAAAATATGGATGATTTCATTGATCAGAGCCTTAAACTTACACTGCATATGTGAAGAATGTAATTGTATTGGTAAAAGATTACTCACGCACAATTAAACAACTTATGTTTGCTCTTCCTTTGTTTATTTTCTAACGGTCTAAATAAATTAATTATGGTTTATTTGAAAAGTCAAAAGTATTTTTGTAATTCTTCGTTGTGTAACGTTCAATGCAACACCAAAATGCAGTCTAAATAGAACTTGCTTTGAAGCCTTGAAATTGTTAAAATGCCACAGTTTTTGTTACGTCGTCAATATTACTAAATGTAATGTATTACTAAAGAATATTTAACTCTGAGTGCCACGGGCGTTTTTCGAAGGCATATTCATAAAGTGCCACGCTGTTTTTCGCATATTTGTAAACTTTGGGGGAAAAAAGCTGTTGTAAAATAACTACCAAACAGATTTCCATCATTTTGTTGTTTTTTTTTTTTATTAAATGCAGAATATGATACATATCGTTACAAATAAAATTTGATTTGTAAAAATTTCAGTATTTATAAAAAAGTTTTTTACTTTTGTATAAAAAGTTAAGTTTCGACCTAATTTGAGTGTGTACGGTATTTTTAAGATTTTCTTCTTTATACCATGATAAAGGCCATATAATTCGAAATAAAACACACGTGTAATATCTTTTTCTAGTATTTTTAAAACATGGCATTATATGTATTAACAAAATGCTGCCCGGTACCGACATTTTATAAACTGTACTTCATTTGTCAGAGTTTAGAAATTACTTAGTAATGATGTAGTTTTCCCAATAAATCTAATAAAACATCAATATAACACAAATAAATATGATTGGTAAATGTTGCTAATCAAATACTTGCTAACATATTTACATAAAAGTTTACGTTTACTAAATAATAACCCTAATAATATTTACAGTGAAAATTCACGTTTTTCGCTTGGACACAACACTACATTACTTTTGTAGAGAAATACATTAAAATACAGTATAAGTTACTATTTTATTTTGTATTTACTCAAATGCTTGGTTATCGGCACATAAACAACAAGAAAGGCCGTTACGCAACACGGTACTCGTCCGCTACGTCGCGTGACTGGAAGACAGAATCATCGCACAGGTATTTCGGTATTATCACAGCCCAGTATTTTTGGACGAGTTTTCCTTATCAGAGATCAAAATAAACTTCATCATACGTTCCTTCTTCCATAACGAATCGAATAATACTCGATGAGTCATACTTCCTATCTCCAAATCGTCTCCAAATAGACACACGAATTACCTGACATTTTCGAATAATGAAACGTTTCTTCTTATAGTTTTTGATTTCATTGACTGTCGTAATAACTTGTAAATTCCAAAATTGGTTAAATAAAGTCAGTTGTTTACTGTAATTTGTTTTGTCCCCGATAAGGAAAACTCGTCCAAAAATAGTGGCTTCTTGATAAGTACCCAAACTACTAGGTTTCACAGATAAATAGTAGAGAAACAACATAAAACTCATATTTATTGATAGTTTGGAACCTATTGAATATACAGCTGTCTGGTTATTTGGCCAAAATAATCTTGTACTACATAAAATATTATCGAAATACGGAAAGTCAAAATTGGCGACGCTGTGGCACTCAAAGTGTTAAGATGTGACGTTTAGACCATTAAACGTATATAGTTTCACAAACCATCACTGAAACATAAACTATTACAAATAAAACCCCCAATATGGACAGACAGAAAACTAAGCTAGACAGGGCTATACATTATATGGCAAACATTTTTTGTTTTAATCTATAGCATAATCTGGTAAAATTTAGGGCAGTCAATACGGGATATGTGTCTATATATATAATGCAATATATTTTAGGCATAATTTACTTACAATGAAACTACCTCTGTTGTTATGTTATAGTTGTTTTGTGAATGAGTAAGATTGTGAAACAAGAAATCTAAATTTTATTTACTTTGCAGCAATAGTAAAGAGTTTCAAATCAATCACATGGACGATTTCTACATTTGTGTTTGTAGTCAACAACTGATTAAATTTATTGTTTTTCGTTGTTATACCAGGTTTATAATAAGCTTAACATACCCATCACTCAGCTTAACAAAAAATAATCTCAAGAGTCAAATTTGTGCTTCAGACTGTGTTACAGTACTTTCTGTAATACCACATTCTTTTATACGTTTGCAATTTGTGATTTATGTAGTATAGCTTAATATAATTTACGCATTTCTGTCATCTAATTAGCCGTAATTAATATGAGATTGGTTAAATGAAAAACTGGTGATAACTTGTAGTTGTAAAACATATTTTGCAAAGATTTCCTATTCACGTAGAAATAAAATAGTCTGTTTAATTTTTATATGTTTGATGTATGCAAAGTAACATAATGTATGATTATTACAGTAATGCTTTTCTTTTGTTGTTTGGTTCAAAAAAATACTATGATGGAATTTTTTATATTTCGTAAAAGAAATTTAATTTTCATTGTATTTTTTATATATTGTACAAAATACACAATAGGAGTCATACATAACGTGTAATAATTTTCTGTTTATGTACCATGTTTGGTCATATTATTTTTATTTTCACATATGGATTATATAAATTAAAACAGTTATTATGGAAGTATCCATCCGAATCACCACACATGTTACTAAGGTAACAAGACTTTTTATTTATTATCTTTTTTAATCTCTTGGAAAAATTTTAGGCTGCTTTACCCATTATATTTGTAATCTATGTTCAAGTTAAATCATACTTTTATATTACTATGACAGCGTATTTGGGATTTGTATACAAGTAATTGCTTCTATATAGTATCCAGGTGGATACTATGTATTGTTTGATTCCAAAGTTAATTTATAGATACATATTCATTAGGATTAGTCCATATATATCATTAACTAAATTTGTTGAGCATATCTTAAATGATTTTATGATACAAGAAATAATTAAGTTTTATATTGTATTTTTAAAAATGTTAAGAATCAAATATTGTAACTTGTAGTAGTAATTTTGTAAAGATTTAACCCTTATGTAGAAATGAAATAATATACTGAAATGCCCTAATTTATTGTAACATGTATGCTACAATGTGGTTGTTCAAAATGCACAGTATTAGTCTTAAATGTATAATTCTTTTCTATTCATGAACCAAGTTTATGTAGGTCCAATTGTTTTCATTTAGTATTTAGATTACATAAAAGTTCATAAAAGATCCTATCCCAAACACTGCATGGTGATGTTACGGGTTTTAACGAAATTTCGTTTTATTTAATCGTTACAAAATTTGGAATAAGACTATGTTTTTAACACTGATATTTGTGATTTACTTTTGATTAAAGTACTAATTTTTAGATTTGTATGACAGCGTATTTTGGGATTTACTTTTAGTTAAAATCTTCTATATTATGTATTATTTGTTTCCAAAGTAGATTTCAGTTTATATAGTAGTAGGCTTATACTGTATTACTCATAAAAATGTAGGTTCCAGTTTATTATATTTTACTAATTTTATATCTAGAAGCGTTTCAGTTCAAATAGCATTGAAAATTTATAAGATTTCAATGAGGTCATTAACATAAATGTAAAATAAATTATTTTCGTAGCAAATGTATACGTTTTCCTCCTTTTGATACATACCAATGACTTCCTATGCTATAGGTACCATAGACTTTTTATTTACCATAAACTTATAGTATGAGTAAAAAATGTGTCATATCCTAATGCCAAAACTAGTTTTGTTTAAAATAAATCGATTGGATCCAAAAGTCTGGAAACATATTAACGTCAGCCAAATAGTCATCCAACTCATGTCCTGCCTCTAGCACTAAATCCGGTTACAGTTTTAAAAACTGGGTCTGTGTTATTGTTGATTGGTAGGCCACAGGTATGCACTTCCACTAGACCTACAAGCGAGTCGTTGAAATCCCGCCTATTGGACACGTAAAACTGACCGCCAGGCGAAGGGCAACACTGGCTACAAGGTGTACGAGGTGTAGACCGCAGGATTGCTGGTCATAATTTCACAAGCTGGCGCAGTTTAAGTTATCTGACCACGAGTGTAGGTACATACCTAGACTATAGGACTTGTGACTTTTACTGCAAAGGTTATCACCCGTTTTTATCATACTGACTAAATATGTCAGTCTTTGCTAAAGAAACTGTTCAAAAATGTACACAGAGTTTGACGTTAAAGGCATAAGGACAAATCCTCTCCCGTAAAAAAAAACTCTTTATATAATTTTGAAACAATTTGTTAAAATTTTGTTTTTCTAAAATGTTTTTTACAATAAAAAAGATACACAACATGACTTGGCTTGATATATGAAAAGTTCTACATTCAAACGTTTTACCTTCAATTTTATGTACAACATGTATTTTTAGTATTTGAATACATTTACATTTTGAATGGCATTGAAAGTGATAGTAAATAAAATTTACTTTTCAGTCGATTACTTCACGTGACTTATTTAAGGTTTAAGACAACTTATGAGATATGAGAAATACTCATTAAAGCTTGTTGGTGGAAAATATATTTTTAAAAGTTTTTGGCTCTTTATAAGAATATATTAATGTATTTGATTGTTATAATCTCATGATATATCTCAGTTCACTCCTACTAAATATCCAATTTACAGTAAAATTTAGTAATTCATATAATTTTCATCTTTAAGTGCAAATATTTGTACTTTAAGTATATTTGTATTATTTCTTAGCTATACCAATATTTAAATAAATCAACACCGATAATACTAGTCTGTGTTTTATTGGGAATACATATGTTTTAAGGGCAAATTTCATATTATACATAACACCACAACAAAATATCCTCTGTTGAAATAAAGTGTTTATAATACTAATTATACAATATATTTAACATCTTCATTGTGCCATGAGACGAGTACCTAATAAATATAAGAAAGCCAGGGTAACAGCTAGAATGCCCCCGGCAAACATTAAAACAATAAACACTAAAACAATAAACACGGATTTGGCTGCCAAAATAGACTTTGTTATCAAGGTTAAGTGCAATGAACTTAAATTTAAATTATTTATCTTAAGGGATCTAAATAAAACTATGTTTATTTTTTTAGTAAGCACTACACAAACTATTGGTTTAAAAAATCAAAAAGATGATCTGTGAAATCCTTTGGATGGTTTAGTGGTGAGATGACTTTATACAGCAACGTGTGTAATAAATTAGTCTGGATACATTGTATTCAATTTTCACTAATCTTTATTCGTGTTCACATCTTTTTGAATAGTCGTGGAAACTTCTGTTACTTGACAGCAAATTTTAATTGGCAACTACAAAATATCAAATCATTTTACAGAACTTATGACACAGTATGTAATAAGTTTTATAACATATAATAAATACTATTAATATTTGAATATAGAATAATTCTTAATTAATAGATTAACTAATTATTATTATACTGTGCTTACGTACACCATAGTAGAACTTATTTATAAGAAAAGACATATGATTTTAATTTATGTACATTGTTACATTCAGTTGTATCTGTAATTTAATTATGTAATTATACACGATGATTTTATATTATTTTTGAAAAAATGTGTCTGTTTTATAAGTGATTATTCTTTTATAATTGATTGTAACCTAACTTCCAATTTAAACTAGAGAGAAATATTTAATACATAGTTATTTTAAAAGAAGTAAATTTGTATTGTATAATTAAATGAATATATTAAACCAGACTTAAATATTTATTGGAATCCCTTACTCCTGGAGATAATAAATGTCATGGGATACTTATTACTTGATTAAGATTTCCTGAGTGACTTCCTTTCGATATTCATAGTTGTATATCTCTACACTGCTATCATTTTGAGCTACAGGTAAGGAATGGTACTGGACATGTGTTGGAATCAATGAAGAAGTTCCTGACTTGATGTGGCGAGATTAATTTTTGGACAGTTTGGTATATTATATATATTTATTACTATGATTTGCCTTCAAGGATATTCTTATATGAGTGTATTATCTCATTAGCAAGATAAAATTTGTTGATCCCTGATGAAGGGCAGATTCTACACCTGATCAGGTTGGTGTGATGAAAAGAGGTTTACTTCCAAAATCATTCTAAACATGTAGATAGTACTTTAATGGTAAAATTATTCAGAATGTATAACCCTTGAAAAAACAAACACAAATGTTGTTTTAAAAGAACTTTTAAAAGAATAAGAATTATATTGATAAATTATATTAATTTCTTGTGATAGTTAAGGTGTAATCTAAACATTTAGGACTGAAATAACAAGATATTCAATTATAAAGAAGCATTCTTTAAATTTGAGTAAATTTTGAATTCAATAATAATTTAATAATTCAGAATCTAAATCCAAAAATTTAAAGAAACCTCAGATGGACCTTGAAATCAATATAATATATTTTAAACTATTTAATAGCTTATAAGTTCAACATATTTAATCTAAACTTGTAAGGTTCTTTTTAAAAACATTTTATCAAGTAAAACTGGGATAAAATGGATTTTATCTTAAAAATCTGAAGTTTTTTATAAAAATATTATAATACATACTTGCATAAAGTTTCAGCAAGACCAGATAATCATGTGGTTTTCATGTTTTGACTTCAAGAAACATAATGTTAAGATTGAATATATTGTAGTTTTTAACAAGAATTTGCAGAGAAAGAAAGTTTGTGCTAATCATTTGATTGATTAAAAATTAATTTATAATTTAATTGAGTTGGAGTAGTTTTCAATGAAAGCTTTAACGTTTTTGAATAAAAAAGAAGGGTATTTGACTAATACATATGTGATAAGTGACAATAAACTACCATTTGTTTGCTTACAGCCGTTACTTATATTCTCATAAGTACATAAAGACATTTTTCAAAAACATCATTTGGGCCACAGAAAATCAGTTTAAAACTTATATAAAACTCATAACACTCACGTAGTTTATAGGAATGGGGTTGGGAACCCCTGATACTTACTAAAAATATATGACTTAAGTTACTATGCTGATATTCTTCTACACCTCTTGATGTTTTCAGGAACATTAAATGTGTATTAGAAAGATCATCAGAGCAGAACCTTACAAATTCCTTTTTAAATTTCTCTGCCACCATTTGACTCATTTGTCTTTCACAACTAAAAGCTGCAGAAATGCAGGGATGTAAATGTTAACCCCATATTTTTTTAACTGTTTTTTATATTTTTCTCCATTACTTCAATGTTTTCTGTTATTTATATATTTATTTTGCACTACAATCTTTTCCAAACTGAGTTGCTTCTTCAATAATTATATAAATCAAATAGATAACTTACATGTTGTTTTCCTCTTCTATAGATGTGGAACCCCTGATTCATATGACGGTGTCTTTGAAGACACCAAATATTTAAGATTCCAAATATATACATTATTACAGTTATAAAAGATATTTCCTGTTTTGAAGTTAATTGATCTAATAATTTCATTTTATAAACTTATATTAACAATATGATATCAGTATAGCATAGTGACCAATATTATACATGTGTGTTGAAGTCCATTCACCTGATCTTCCATCATATTGATCAAACCTTCAAAAAATTTTTGTATTGATAGTCAGTAATGTTTGAAACATCACTTGAGCCTCCAACTAGCAAGATATTATTGAATATTTATTAATGTATGGATTGGTCTTTAAAGCACTAATTACTGCCTGTCAAGCAGCACCAGGAAGTACATAATCAAATGTTGAATAACCACTTGATAATTCTCCATCAAAAACGTTTGCCATATCCCTACCTATCAGTGACCATAGTTAGCTTATTTACTGGTATAATCCCTGTTTAAGTTTTTATAAGAAATTTTGTGACATATATTTCTGTTTATTAACAAATAACACTTTAGTTGAGTCATCTATTTTTTGTTGTTCATATATAAGATCTTTTAAAACTTAAATTCTTTCTCTAAGTACTTAATTTTTTTATTTAGTAAAGATATATGACCCTACACAGCTTCATTTTGTAGATCAATTTTTATCTTACCAATCTTATTTCCACATTTTTCATTATAGACATTGTTGTTTGTAAATTCATTAAGGAGAGTGTAAATTT
The DNA here is from genome assembly GCF_021130785.1 of Homalodisca vitripennis. Classification (NCBI taxonomy): domain Eukaryota; kingdom Metazoa; phylum Arthropoda; class Insecta; order Hemiptera; family Cicadellidae; genus Homalodisca; species Homalodisca vitripennis. Next base: position 43,445 of record NW_025782966.1, on the reverse strand, counting down.
TACTGTTTGAAAATGCAGTACGATTATTAATGATGTAGGCTAATAGTGAGCGCTTTTCTAAAATTAATTCCATCCATCCCAAATTTCAGGTTTCAATATAGGTTATGTCTTTATATATTCCCACTAGAAATTCTCTTAAAATCTTGTTGATAGCAAAGATGACATACAGGCCGCAATCAAAGTTGTTGAGTTGTCTACCTCCATTTATTAAGGTAAAACTAGTTTAAGATTTAATCATCCCCATATAGTCACACAATTTATTCATTACAATTTTAGATTGTGAGTATATAATGGTATCTAATGAGTCATATAAGTAAAAAGTAGCACATGTGACAGATAAGAACATCCCAATGTGCACCTCCAAAACTGTCCATCAATTGAACAAAATTAATTGGAACAATTAAAATGCCTGTGTTTGCCATAATCAAATGTTCTAAGAAATAAGTGTAATCTATCAATGATTTCAACCCACATAACTGATAATAGTATTGAAAACAAAAGAATTGTTGATGTGTCTTCCAATATACTCATCTAATATTTTATAATATCAATCAAAATAAGGTACCATTTGGGGAATGTATATAAATATCTATAATTCCATCTTGGTGTGAGGATATTCTGAGAATGTCCCTCCTTTGTCATGTGACATTAGCTATCTTATTTCAATCTTGTGTTTCTATTTTAAAATTAATTCATTTAATGAAGTTATTTTTAAAATAAATTTTTTTTATAGAATAGGTTATTATTCAAAATTTTATAGGTTTTTATTCGATTTTATTCAAAAGTCCAAACAATGGTAATATTTAAAAGTTAACTGTTTATATTAGTCTTCGTATTAATATTCTATTAAATAAAAATTAATTTTAGTTTTTACTGGAGGCAAAATATATTACTACTGATATATTATTTAAACCTGGGCTTTACAGATTGTAAGACTAGTGCACTGCCACTGAGCTGCTTAGATATATTGGAAACACTATCATAATCTGCAGTTACTTCAGTCTTCCTAAAGATAACAATTTTCACTGGGAAAATTCTGCCTTTTTACCAATGATAACATACTATAAAATCAGTTGTCTTAAACCATTAAATAAATTCTTTTATACAGTTTTGTTTATACAAATTCATAACCTTTTTAGCTATTTTCAATCAATACCGAGGCATTTCTTGCTAAAGACAGTTAGTTTTAAAAGTAAAGCTAAGCAATATTGATTGTAGGTTAGCTATAGACTTACTTCTGCAATAGTCTTTATAATAGTAATTAAGTACAGACATTGAAAACCTATATCTGATCTCTTCTACACTATTCCAATGATGCCTATAAAAACTATTTCTAATATCAATTTACATAACAATGTAAATGGTACTTTGGGATTATACCGACCACACCCAGACATGAATCGTTATTTGACATCTTGCTTCTACTGATTACTAGATTAGCGTAGAACAATATTTCTTCAATATAAAACAGGAATTGTCTTATCGCAAACCCCTCCCCATCCTCAGACAGAGGTCAAAGTCGAGCGGTCTAGTAGATAACGTGATTGCAGAGTCTAGCCGCCCGTTCAGCTGGTGCGTCGCTTTGTTGTACTTCTGTGTTATACTCCTACATTTCTCCAAACACAAAAATTCAACAAAAACAAACATTACCAAACAAAAACTAAACTCTTTATTGAAAAAAACACACAAAACTTGTTTTTATTCTTGATTACACTCCGCCACCCAAAATGCGAGTGCCTAAACGAAAGAAAAACATCCCTCGAGATAGTACCTATCTGTAAAATATCAAATTCTAGAGGGGCTGATCAGGAATATAAATTGAATTGTAATGGAAAGGCAATTATGTACCGTGCAAAAAACATATAATCATGTGATGCCGCGCGGCCTGCCGTAATTGGGATTCTCGAGAAAGATAAGATAACAGCGACAACAATACCGATCACAATACCAGGATATGCTTGTTGATTGATGGAATGTTAGTTCTGTTAATCTACTACATCGTTTTATGACGTTCTAAGTTCATTGAAAAAAGTTTAAGCATTGAAGAGTTGTTTTTTTGTTCTATCATGTTTGTTTATATAAATTTATATTTTTGTGTTCTTCATACTGGTGTGGTCGGTATAATCCCAAAGTACCCAATATATTATAAACACTACAAGGAACCATACTCAAACATCAAATGCTAATCCACCTTAAAGCATAATAATGGCCATAGTAGGGAAAGCTTGATATAGATGCACCATAGTGCCTTCCTGTAGGCTACACGTAAACAGAGGCGTGTCCAAAAATATTTCATTTCTACTCGTTTGAAGGGATTATGGGCGACGGCAACATAATTAGAAAGATCTAGCCAAATTATTTCATTGAAGGATAGTATTGACCTACAAAGTACCGATAGTAGGATCACCTTACAATATTTTAATGTACAATTCTGTTTAACTGTGTACAAAAAATTAAATAAATTTGAAAAGTGGAATAATTTTTTCAAAGTGACAGTTTCATAAAAATATTTTTAATCAATCCACTAGGAACTGCAGGTATGGAAAGTTCAAAATGTAAACAATTCTGTAATGTACCAAATAAACCGCTGAACATTAACATGCAAAATTGTTGTAGTAGCCTACGCAAATGACACAAGCTTCAGGGAGTGACCGTTATTAATTTATGACATAAGGAGATGACATTATTATAAATAAAAATTTCACTATCTAGTTATTTGTTATATATAGCCTTCTGTAAAGGTTCTTATTTTTATTTTCAAGAGTTTTTCTGTGGGCCATGTTATAATGTCCAAAACTATGCTTCACATTCCTACCACTTTTAGACAAATAACAAATATTTCTGCATTTAGAAATAGCATCAGGGGTATCATAATACCAACAGCCTTATTGCACCACCTTAATGGGACCTAAGTATGTATATTAACAATTTCCGTATACAGGTATCTCGCAGTATAAAGATATAAACGCTGTAAATATTTTTGACCATTCCTACTGCAGTTGTACTTTTTAAGCCTAAAATTGTATACTTACAGTGGTTTATAGGCTATAAGTATCCAAAGATACAAGAAATCGAATATTTAGACTATTTATATAATCACGTGCAAAACAGGACTGGTAAAAATGCGGCAACACTATAGGTCTAGGTATCGATGGGTACTATAAAACTACTCATTGGAGTTTATAAAATAAAAAGTAAAAATGAAAGTCCAAATATATTTATGGTTTATGCAATCGATAGTTTTATCGTTGCATCATTTTGACCATTAGGATATATAGATTATTTAATCTAAATGTTAACTATGAACACTCGGACATTGAAGTCTTAATCGCATTTACTGTAAAGATATATTATATATGTATTGTTTATTAGGTTATAAACTACTGGTTCACAGCTTATAATAATAGTATTTAATTTACACTTTCAGATAATCGGTATATCTGAGGTTTGTTGACTAAAGGGATGTGGTAATATATCATATTTTTCAATGGTAAACGTTATAAGCTAACTTAATCAATGAATACTTTCAAAGTGCATTTACACAAATCAAACCTTAACAGTGTATGAAAAACCTATTTCATAGGTATAATCAATTTGAATTACAAAACGCGCCTGCAGCTGAAGGACGCAACTACCTGCACGCGGCCTCAATGCCCCAAGTGCTGGTTTAGACTGTAAGACCCGTACTAAAAAGACCTGGGCTACATGAGACTGCTGTCGCTCAGCCAAATTCCCTGTAAGATTTTGTAAGAGTAACAATGTGATCTCTATTTAGAAATGAAGCTTCATACAACATTTAAAGTCTATAAGACATTTATTTCGTTTTCAAAATATCTTTGCGAAAGACAAACAGACAGGCATAAATCAATTTTGCCAGTACACTGAATGGCATAAAAATATCTAAAATTCCAAGTTTGGAGCTCAATCAGCTCTCGAGATATAATGATGAAAGTTAAGCTTAAATGGCGCTCAGTCAAATACCTTGTAGGGGTATGCATTTTTATCGAATTCGATATTTCTTACATTTAAAAGAGGCTTCATAACAAATTCCAAACTTAATCACGGTAAGTGTGGGGATGGTCAGAATTGACATTTTCATTCCCCAACTTCGATTGTTTATCAATAATAAATTTATCCAAATAACTTTGTTTACATGTGTTTACTACTTATGAGCTGTAGGGGAGGACGTGTATCTTCAAGAAGAATGAAACAGTAGGTCTTTGTAAGCTAAGAAAACATAGCTTGTATTTATTTTGTATCTACTAATTTTAATGCAATGCATTGAAGAATTGTGCAACTCGATACAATACTTTATTTCCTGTTATGTCCAAGAACTGAAAAACATGACGTATTGATTCAGGGATAAAAGAGTCTTATTACTTTTGAAGAATAAAGTAAAAACATAGAAATAGTTCAAAGTCATTAAACAACATAAAACATATAATAAAAATCGTGGACATGTAGTTCCGTTTATAAAATAATAACTGCCATGTCCTATTCTGATGAGCGTCAGAATGGGCCAGGATCGTCAGAAAGGTAGCACTTACGTATAGAAATCGTCAGAAAGGGAGCAGTTACTTACGTATATATATATATATATATATATATATATATATATATATATATATATATATATATATATATATATATAAGTAGATATGAATATGCCGATTCTAGCTCACTTTTGGGACAGACAGTAAATCAATAGAAATTCCTGTTTAAAGGACAATAAACGAATCTGTAAAATCAAACAGTAACTCACGAATGAAAAATTACCGAATCTATAGCTGTTTAGCCAAATCAATCTATTTGAAATGTCTGCTACGAATAAACGAAAAATCTTCTATTCTACAAAATTGACGGTAACACAGTCCTTATCTTTAATAGTCTTCTTTCCAGTAACAACCAAGTGTAATTTATCATGTTTATTCAATTCTTTAATCTTTTTTTCATCCAAAACAGTCAAATATCTGTTCGGTAAGTGTACTTTATAACCTTCCAATTCGGCAATTATTGTAAACCCGAATTTATCTTTCATTTTCTCCAGATTCAAAATTTTGTATTTCTTATTTTCTTCTAATTAATTCAACTTCTTATATTCTTTGAACTTTAAATCACCAACCTCATTTAATTCCTTTAGTAGCTCCATTTAAATAAGAGAAATTTTAACTACCAATTTTTTATAAATTCCAATTTTATAGTGAATTTTCGAGAAATATCGTTCAAATTATCAACTTTTTAAGGTACATACAAACTGGTACTAGAGTTTTTTTTTAATCCTGAAAAATCTACCGAAATATCTCTAATTATTGCGAAGTTTTAGCTTAAAAGTTGATAATTTGAGCGATATTTCTCGAAAATTCACTATAAAATTTGAATTTAGAAAAAATTGGTAGTTAAAATTTCTCTTATTTAAATGGAGCGCAAAAAAAAAGATAGCATGCCCCTACTGCAAAAAATATGTTTTTGAACATCATTACACCAGGCATTATAGCTCAAACATTCATTTAAAAAACAAACAAACTTTACGAAAGTGAACAGAATTATTTGAGGAATTGGGCTAAAGAAAATCAAATTATCGATCATGAAAAGATGTACAATATAGAAAAATTGCGTGAATTAAAGAAAAGCTTTAAGGAAGATAAAAAAGATCTCAATCTATTTAATGATGAAAAAATTCAATCAATCGCTGAAAAATTGTCCATTGAAACAAACGATAAAACTAAGTCTGAAATGATCGAAGAAATTGACAAAACTCTTAACGAAAAACATAAAAATATCATTGATGTAGGTAGAAGTTTTATCCTCAATTCACGGTCTTTTCAAGCAATACATTTTAACAAACTTAAACGACAATTCCATGTCAATTTACAAATACCTATCAATTATGAGGCCAGAAATTAAAAGTTTAATCGAAAAATTTCAAGAAAATGTTAAAAATATGAAAGAATATCTCTCTTTGGAATGTGAATACGAAAGAACTTTAGTGAGCGGTGAAACACAAACGTGTCCAATGTACTTTACTATAAAAGCAGATGGAATCTTTGACGTAAACGACTTTATTACTAAGCAATTTAATAAATTAACACATCGAGAACAGACAAATCATCCAAATAGAGGTTCTGGATGGACATTTAAAAGTTGTAAACAATTAGTTTTGAGCCTTAATAAACACGAATTTATGAACGCAGGATCATACATCGATTTACCACAAGAGATCAAGGTAAAGAAAGCTTGTGTACATATCAAAAATAAAGATGATTTCTGTTTTGTTTATTCTATCCTATGTGCTATTGGAAAACCCGAAAAGAATGCTGACAGAGCAAAGCAATACGAGAAATTTGTAAATGACGAGATATTTTCGGGCTTTGAGTATCCAATGTCTTTAAAAGATATACAATTATTTGAGAAACGCAGCTCCAATTCCAAGTACAAATATCCAAAAATGTCTATAAATATCTATACTTATGACGAAAAACTCAACATTGTTCCATTACAAATTTCCGAAGTTTATAATGCCGAGTTAGAAATCGATTTATTGTATGTTAAACAAGAAGACAAATCTCATTTTGTTTTTATAACCGATTTAAGGAGATTAGTGAGTTCTCAAACATCCAAACATGGACATAAAATTTTTCTATGTAGAAGATGTTTAAGCCCTTTCTACAAATCTGGAGATTTAACAGATCATTTAGAAATTTGCAAGCAACATGAAGTTTGTAAGCCAATTATGCTGTTTTCAGGTCAAACAACTAAATTTACTAATTATCAAAAGAAGTTTAGCCATCCGTACGTTATTTATATGGATTTTGAGTGTATATTAGGAAAAATTCCAACAAGCAAGAATAATCCACAAAGATCGACTACAACCAAGATTCAGAAGCACATTCCTTATGGTTTTACTCTATATTTAGTGTCGAATGTGACCAATCGCATGTACAAACCTATATGTTATAGAGAAAAAAATGAAGACGATTTGCCTAATGTTAAAACAAAATTGTTTGAAGAGCTTAATAAATTATCGAAATACATAGCTAAAAAATATAATTCAAGGAACATGAAGCCTATGAAATTGACTGAAGAAGAAGAAATTTCGTATCAAAATTCTAACATATGCCATATTTGTAAATGGTCTGCTTATGATGTTGAGTCAATTCAATATGGGTTTACTCCTGATAATTGGAAAGATAAGAGTTATAATAAAGTAAGAGATCATTGTCATTTAACCGGCAAATTTCGTGGTGCTGCTCATAGAATTTGTAATCTGAATTTGAAATTTCCCCAGAACATCCCAGTTTTCTGTCACAATATGTCAAATTACGATACTCATTTGTACATAAAAGAATTGGCTAAACAATATGGAAATGTTGATTTGATCGCAAACACAGATGAAAAATATATAAATTATTCTGTAAATTCTGGATATAGCTATGAGTTTGACAATGATAAGCCTAGAAAATTTATAAAGTTTTCGTTCGTAGATACGTTCAGATTTATGGCATCATCTATTGAAAAATTAGCTAAAAATCTAAAGAAAAAAGACTTCAAACATACAAAATCATTTTATACAGGATGGAAGAATATTGAATGAAATTATAGAACGACAGCCAAATGATGAAGTCGAGATTTTTAAAATATTGTCTAGAAAAGGCATATTTCCCTACGAATTTATCGATAGTATTGAAAAACTTGATTACACAGAAGATCTGAAAATTGAAGATTTCTATTCACTTTTGACAGATGAGAGCATATCTGAGAAAGATTTTCAACATTACTTGAGCGTTTGAAACAAATTAAAAGAGAAAAATCTTGGAAATTACTCTGATTTGTACAACATCCAAGATGTTTTATTGCTTGCTGATATATTCGAAAATGTCAGAAACATTTGTCTAAATTGTTACAAACTTGATCCAGCTCATTATCTAACTGCTCCAAGTCTCGCATGGGATGCTATGTTAAAATTAACGAAAATAGAATTACAATTGATTAGTGATTATAATATGTATTTGATGATTGAAAAAGGTATTCGTGCAGGCATTTCTCAATGTATTAAACGATATGTTAAAGTAAATAACAAATATTTGAAAGATTTCGATAAGAAAAAACCTGAAAACTATCTGTTGTACGTCGATGCCAATAATCTTTATGGTTATGGTCTTATGCAAAATTTACCATATGGTGATATCAATTGGATGAATCCTAAAACATATACAAAAGAAGAGTGGCAAGAAACAATTTTGGAACTCACTGGCGACGAAGATTATGGGTATATTCTCGAAGTTGATCTAGGATATCCAACAAATTTACATGAACTTCACAAGGATTTGCCTCTTGCTCCCGAACATTATAAAAACAAACTTTGCACAACTTTACTGGATAAAACTGAATACGTTGTTCATTCAAGAAATTTGAAATTTTACCTCGAACAAGGGATGAAGTTGAAACATGTGAATAGAGTTATAGCATTCGATCAGAAGCCTTTTATGAAAAAGTACATTGATTTTATTACGAATATGAGGACCAAAGCTACAAGTGACTTTGAGAAAGATTTTTACAAGCTGATGAACAACTCAATTTTTGGAAAAAAGTATGGAAAATGTGCGAAATAGATGTGATATCAAACTAGGAAATGAAGAATTTTCAATGAAACAGGCCAAGAAAACGAACTTCAAATGTTTCAATATCTTTGACGATAACTGTATAGCGAGTCACATGTACAAACAAAAGGTTAAATTTAAAAACCGATCTACATAGGATTTTCAGTACTTGACCTATCAAAATTGTTAATGTATGAGTTTTATTACGATAAATTAAAGAAGTTTGACCCAGATTTGAATCTGTGTTACATGGATACAGACAGTTATTTCCTAGAATTGAAACGAGATCCTTTTAAAATTATTAAAGAAAATATAGATGACTTTGATACGAGCGATTATCCAAAAGATCATGAATGTTTCACTACTAAAAATAAGAAGGTAATAGGGAAATTCAAAGATGAGTTAAATAGCGAAGTTTTAGAAGAATTTTGTGGATTGAGATCAAAAATGTACTCGTACAAATATCTTGACAAAAATCCAGTTAGGTGCAAAGGAATTAAGAGAAGCGTTGTAAATAAAACAATAAATATCGAAAACTTGAAGAGATGTTTGTTCGAAGATAAAGAAGAATTTAAGAGAGATGACAGTCATCAAAAGTTATAAACATGAGTTGTACACCGTTACTACAAACAAGTTGGCACTGAACGCTAAAGATGATAAGAGAATTGTCCTAGAAATAAGATCGATACAGTACCGTATGGCTATAAAAATGAAGCAAAGTCTGATATATTAGGCGAATTAAATAAACTTGGAAACTTTGATATATAAATGGAAGATGATTTAATTCACTGTCACAAATGTAAAAAGAAAACGAAAAATATAGATTCTAAAATTGTTCAAACTCAAAACGGATTGCAGAGAATCGCAGCAAAATGTTCAAAATGTAAGACAAATAAGAGTAAATTTATAAAGAATCCTTATGAAAAACAAGTAAAGAAAGAATTGAAGAATAAAGAAGAAATAGAGATTGAAGCTAGAGAAATTCATGCACCAGTACGAAAAAAGTTTAAAAAGAGAGAAATTATAACTTTAGGAATAGATGATTTATGGGCAGCAGATTTAGTAATAATGTCTAACTATTCAGATCAAAATGATGGATTCAAGTATATGTTAAATGTTATTGATACTAAAATATGCTTGGTCAAGAGCTATCAAAAAAAAAAAAAACGGCAAGGATGTTTCAAAAGCTTTCGAAGATATAGTAAAAGATGCCATAAGGATCAATCACAAACCTCCAAACCTACTTCATACAGATAAGGGTTTAGAGTTTAAAAATAAAGAATTTAATGATGTTTTGAGAAAATACAACATTAAGATTTATCATACTGAAAACGAAGAGAAATCAAGTATTGTAGAGAGATATAACAGAACTCAAAATGAGAGAATGAAAGTAATTTTTGAGATTAATAAAACCTTTAAATGGATCGGTATTCTTCAAAAAATCGTAAACAATTATAACGATACAGTTCACAGCACGATCAAAATGAAGCCCAAAGACGTGGATAAGGATGTTGAAAAGGAGTTATTAGAGACGGTTTTTAAGTATGTTCCACCAGAAATTCACACGAAAACTAAATTTATAGTCAATGATCATGTAAGAATTGTTATTAAAAAACAAACATTTTCAAACAAATATAAGAACAATTGGTCAAGAGAAATCTTTGTGATTTATCAAATTAATAACACAGATCCTGTAACTTATAGTTTAAAAGATTTAAATAATGAAGAAATAACCGGAGTTTTTATAAATATGAATTGAGAAAGTCAAAGCTGTAAGTTTTTCTATATAAATGGAGGCTCAAAAAAGAAAGTGTACAATTTGTCAAGAATAAAAATATTTTGACGAATTTCATAAAAATAAGACTAAAAAAGGAGGAATAGGGTCTATGTGTAAAGATTGTCGTAGTAAATATAACAGAGTATTATACGATAAAATAGAAAAATTAACGTTAGAAGAGAAAAAATGTTGCGTTTGTAAAGAAATTAAGGATATTTCTGAATTTCATAACTGACATTATAGTAAAGATAAAAAACATACATATTGTAAAGATTGTGCTATAGGAATTATTCGAAAAAGTCAAAATAAACTGACTCATTGCGAATGTGGAAGAATTCTTCAATGGTTACCTAGTTATGCTAAACATTTACAAACCAAATATCATAAGTCAAGAGTTTTTAATAAAATTTAGTAACATTTTCATCGTGTAATTTAGATATTCTATAAATCAGTAGAGATTCTGCCATATTTGTAGTAAAATGATTTCCGTTGTATAAAATATTCAAAGATTCTTTCATTTGGTTGTAGAGATTTATACTATTTGGATCTCCATATCTTAATACAATTTTCATTTCTGGGTAATCAATTTCAAGTTCTTTCAATCTTTTCGGTATTTCTCTCTTTTGAGCTCTGATAACGTAATAAGGATATTCCCACATGTGATTCTTCTTAATTAATACAAAAACATGGTGTTTTTTCTTAGCAAAATCTTTAAAAACAAGGTCTGGTTTCATTAAGTCAATTTTTACACTTCGTTTTGCGATTATTTCCGTTTTGATTTCATATTTAATTTGCAAGTGTTTTACTTCATCCTTTAAATATTTAATCTTGTTTTTAAGTTTGTACTCACCAAATTTTCTAATGGAGGGTAATACTTCTTCTAAAACCCAGTCTTGAAATAATTCTGCTTTCTTCATTTTAGATTTTAATATTAAAGAATATATTCTCGGTTCATTACTGAAAATAGTGTTTTCTTGAAAATTTGAAGGTAGTAACGATTCGTTACCCCCTTTGTTTGTAAATGTTTTTCTGTACTTTTCTTTAACATGGTCAATAATAGCTTTATTCGTATTTTTAAATTCTAATATTTCTGCTACATCTTTTGCTTTGAACCAAAATTCATTATTATCATCCACAATTGTAAAGATATGTTTGTTTTCAAATCTAAGTTGATTATTGAGTAGGTCTACAACTGACTCCATTTAGATAGAAAAGAAATTTAACTAGTAATTTTTATTTTGAGAATAAAGGTCAGATTCATTGATAAAAAACAGTGTCAGGATGAAGATTGTTAAGGGGCCATTCGAATAGCCCCTTGTTTTTTAAGTAAAAATATTGAATTGTGTCATCATCAACTCATTTTTATTCCTTTTTCAATTTTAAATATATTGTTGTTTTACTCTCATTATTTAATAAATTTCCCTCAGAGTCTTGTATAGTTAGAACGATTTTTTTTGAATTCTTTTAATATTTTTTTCTAATTGGAATATAATCGATTTCATTCGGTTTTTCACTGATTTTTGATCCATAAGCAACATTTTGGAAAAACAATGTACAAAATTTCAGATTCTTTGTGTAAATGTTCGGTATGATTTTCAAAACTAGGTTCAACGAGATTGCAGTGCACTTCAATTACATCAAACGGTCTAAATTTTGGCGTTTTATTTCCTAAATATACCTGATTTGGCTCAATAGTTTGTTGAACAAACCCTAATAAATCTACTATAATTGCTGAAAACATTATTCTTACTGGTGATTTTATTTGAATTTTATTAGAGAGATAATTTTTTTGCATTTCAAACTTGTTTTCGTTAAAGTTTAAAGATTTATCTGATTGTTTGAATGTTTTCAGATAATTTTTAAGGGAATTTTTTATTTGATCGAAGGTATAATATCCTTTGTACAAACCATAATATTTTGTTATGTTCTTCTCACTAAATCTTATACAATAATGAGAACTTTCACTAATATTTATTACAAAATTGTCAGAATAAAAACCGCTTAAACCGATAAAATAATTTGATTCTTCCTCTAAATGAATAGGATGTTCTAAGTTTAAAACTAATTGAGAGCTTTCTGAAGTCAACTTGAACAGCTTTATTTTCGCTATTTAAATGGAGACATTTTTAAAGCAAAAAGATCAGAGAAAACTTCAAACGTTTGAAGAAAACAAGAAAGATCAACCAATCAGATTATTAATTAATTGTTGGTTCAAGTGGATTTGAAAAAACAACTTTATTATTGAATTTTATCTACAATAGGTTGATTCCTTATTCCAATTTGTATGTTTTTAGTAAATCTTTAGAACAAGACGTATACAAAAAATTACAACAAAGATTCAAAAATATTGAGAAGAACTTAAGCAAATAAATATCACATTTTTATAATGCTTCTGAGGACATAGTTCCGTTAAGCGAATGTAAACCCAATTCGTTAATCGTTTTTGATGATTGTATTTTGGAAAATCAGGACGTTATTAAGGAATATTTCGTAATGTCTCGTCACAAAAACATATCTTGTATCTATCTTTCCCAATGCTTTTCAAAGGTTGATAAACAAGTTATTAGAAATAATTTGAATATGTTGTGTGTTTTTAAGCAAGTCGATCACTATTCGAGACAGATTTACAACAATTATGTGGGATCTGATATGAGTTTTAACCACTTTAATGATTATGTGATAAAATATGGAAAGAAGACTATGGATTTTTAATTATTAATCTACATTTGAAGCCTAAAAATGGTAAATATATGAATAAATTTTCTAATATAAATGCTGCTCAGTGGTCTGACAAATCTACTTGATAAAATATTTGTTACAATTATTTTTACATTATCTTTACTTTTTATTTACATTATGAAAACAACTGAAAAACGGTAAATCTGTTCACGTTTTACGTTCCACGTTTCACGTTCACGTTCCACGTTCACGTTTTACGTTCCACGTTCACGTTTTACGTTCCATGTTCACGTTTTACGTTCCACGTTCACGTTTTACGTTCCACGTTCACGTTTTACGTTCCACGTTCACGTTTCAAACTTTTTCTAATTAAATGGTGAACGTAACTTCTGAAGAAGCGAAAAAACTTGATCAAATCGAAAAGAAATTAATCAAAGAATTTAAAGAACAGATTCAAATTGATGAAAAAGAACAAGAATTTATTCAAAAAATTAATCAACCTGTAACTTCTGCAATTAAAAATGTTGAAGGTAAAATTGAAAACGTTTTAAGTCATAATCAAAATTTGATGAATTTGGTTCCAGTTGTACGACAATTTGCTGATATTTCGATTCCAGAATCTGAAGTAGAAGAGTTTGAATTGCCAAAATTACCATCTTCAACACCTCGAATCATTGAAGAATCTACAATAGTTGAACCAATAAGTCCTAGAACAATGGATATAATAGTTGGTCCAATTGGTAGAAAGTTTCTTCCTAGAGTAAAAGATGATAAATTTGGTTTGTATTGGGATAAAAAAGAATAGTTTTATGATTGGAAATTTGCCCGTGAATTTTGAACATAATGATATCATTATTAATGAAAAAAACATATGAAGGAACTCAAGGTTTATGGAGATTATTAATAGACCATAACGCTCCAAAAGATAATTTATATTCTGAAGAAGATTTGAAAAAGTATACAGAAATTTTATGGGAATCTGACTCAATTTACAAAAATAATGATCCATCTACTAAGAAGCCTAAGTCAAGTAGAGGTAAAAAATATATGAATTTAATTAAACCAATTTGGGAAAAAACGAATCGAAGGATCAGGTGTAAGAAAATACAGTGATAATAAGATTGAATACAGATATATCGACGATTTGACAAAACTCGATGGGATTATTAATTATATTTATGCTCAACAAAAGGCTGGAAACAACAATTTTTTGAACGAAAAGAAAGCGATTAAAGATTTTATTTCGAACAAACTTGATGAGGTGATTGAAAAACCTGATGGAATTAAATATTTAAAACGAATTTTGCCGGCAATAAGTTCATCTATGATTGAGGGTAGCGGACTTTTGGATGTTTTTATCAACAATTTACTTTTTAAATTACACGTACCAACTTATCAGTATCTGGGGCCTGGCACAAAACTCGAAAAAAGACTAAAAAGAGGAGATCCTGGTGTGAATAAATTAGATCAAGCTGCTATGGAACACGATATTTTTTATGCAAAACATAGAGACACAAATTCCAGACATATAGCAGATAAAGTTTGGCAAGATAAGGCAATGGATAGATTTTTATCAAAAGATGCTAGTTTAGGTGAAAGATTTGTTGCGCTTCCAACAGCTGGAGCAATGTTTTTGAAGAGAAAACTAGGAATGGGAATCGAAGAGAACTTGAAATTTTAACTATATAAATGGAGGTGAACGTAAATTTCAGCAAAAATCAGAAAGAAAATATAAAATCCGCTTTTAAGAAAAAAATACCCGTTAGTATTCAATTAAAAATAGATCAACTAAAAAATGGCGAAGATAAGATATTTTTAACAAAATAGACAATACAATAAACTCGAAAAACATAAGAAAAACAATAAAGGAACCAGAATAGAATTTTCTTATAATCAGTTGAAAGAACTTAAAAATGGTGGACTTTTGAAAGATTTATTAGATTTTGGAAAAAATATTCCAGTTGTTAAAAATGTTGTTCCTTATGTTCGTAAAGCTGCTCCAATCGTTAAAAAAAGATGTGATTCCTATTGTTCGAAACATTTTAAATTGGTTAGATAAAGAGTTGGAAGATGTTACAGGATCTGGATTAGATGAAAAAACTTTGAATTACGTGAAATCAAACATTGAAAAAAAAAATTTAAACCTTTAACATTCGGGGAATTGGAAGAAATCTGCAAAAATATTAAAAATTTTAGAGGAATCTTCATGAGAGATACATTACCTGAAAAAGTTAAGAAATTTGAATGTGGAATTGTGAATTTAGACTCGATTATGGGAAGTGGAACGCATTGGATTTGTTATTATAAAAATGATAAGAATGCATGTTATTTTGATTCGTATGGAAGAATTGAGGACAAACCACCTATAGAATTGACCCAATATTTGAAAAAATCAAGCGTCTACTACAATGATTCTCAGATTTAAGATTATAAAGATCCCCCAATTTGTGGTCATTTATGTGTTTTTTGTTTTGAATGAACTGAGTAATGGTAAAGATTTTAAAGAAGTTGTTAACAAATTATTACTTAATAAATATGGATTCAAAAAATATTTGTGATGTATTTGGAGCACAAATTATTCAAAATGTAGATAATAGTTTGAATTTTGATAGTTTGAGAAATGAGTTTGATAACAAGTTAGAAAATGTATTACAAAACCTTCCAGATTCAGATATGTTTGCTGTTGAGATTGAAGATTTTAAAGCAGAATATGATAACAAACTTGCAAATTTCATAAGTTCAAGTGAAGTTGCTGATGAAATACAAACATTGAAAAAAGAATTTGAAGATGGTGCAGAAAAAATATTTACCAATTTAATGTCTCATATCGAAAAAGCTGATAAAATTACTGAAGCGATCAAAGTTAAAAAGAATTATGTTAGTTTTGCTAATAAAAAAAGAATTGTCGGTGTTCGACCTGGTATTGACAAACATGATGTTGTTGTTAAAGAACAAATTTTAAAACCTCTAAAATTATCAGAAAACATCGATATTGTTGATTTACATGATCCGAATGTTAAAAAAGCCTTAGATTTTAAAGGAAAAAGACTTAGCAGCGTTAGTAAGGGAATTTATCCGTTTGATGTTGTTGTAATGATTCAATTAGAAGATCATATTAAAATGTTTAATGAACTAAAACAAAATTATGAGAATGATAAACAGCATGTTAAAGATTTTACAACAGAAGTCTATGACAAGTTAGAAGTCTATGATAAGATCTTATAAAAATATTATAGTCTAAGATATGATGAGATTATACGTAAAGAAATTTAATTGGTATAACATTGCTAAATATCAAACTTTATCATCAGAGTTCTTTCAAGAAAATATACATTATCAATTAAAAGATCATATGTCTGTTCTTTGTCTCTATCAACACTTGAGTATAAAGTTTTTGGATGAAAATAAAGATACAGTTGATTGGAACAATATTATAGATAGCGGTTACTATCCAATGCAAATTTTATTGAAATATGTGGCCGAAATTGCAAAATTTAAAGAAGACAACCCTGAATATGACGAAGTTGATCATTAATAAATGACTCTAATCTTTCTCATTATTTTACTAAAATTTATATCTTTTCTTATAAGGATGTACGTTAAATCGATCGTAAAAATTTGAAATTTTTTCTTAATAAATGGCGGACTACAAAAAGTATTCAGGCGATATTGAAAGGGCGGAGTTTAAAAATTTCTATCCAATTAGTAAACAACATTTGAATGTACCGAATAAAAGAACTGAGTTTAATATTGATTTTGGAGATAACTTTTGCTCGTCTAACTTCCAGTTTTATATTTCTGGAACTTTAACAAAACAAGATGGTCAAGCATATCTTGGAACTGATAATGTTAGATTAATCGATAATTTTATACCGTTTTTATTTTCTAAGATTGAAGTAAGAAAACACAATAAATTGATAGAAGAAGTCGAAAACTGTGGCCAATTAAGCACAATTAAAGGAACTATTTCGTATTCAAAAAGTGATGTTATTTCTCAAACTTCTAATGGCTTTGAATCAGATTTTAAATTTGGTGTTTTTGAAGCAGCTGGAAATTTATCTCATTTTGGATTAGGATTTTTTGAAAATGTTACTATTCCGATCTATAAAGGAGGATTTTATCTAAGTTTTATAAGAGCAGAAGACGATGATGTGATTCTGAAGACTGCAACTGGAAATGTTATGCCTGTTGATGGAAAAATAACAATACAGATTTTTTTATTAGAGTTCCAATGATTGATTATAAAACCACGAGTAAAATTAGATTGATTGATGAAATTACAAAAAGTCAAAACATTATGTTTAATTTTCTAGATTGGCAATGTATTGAACAAAAAGGTATTTCCGGAACAACTTATTCGTTCGATATTACAAATATTTATAGAAATATCTTCAATCTCAAGTTCGTTATCATAGGTTTTCAAACAGATAGTCAGAATAATCAAGAAAAAAATCCTTCAAAGTTTGATAGTTTGAATGTAAAAATATCAGAGTAAAATTGAACGGTTCTTATTATCCAGATGAATTACAAAATTTAAACATTTCCGGAGGTCTTTTCAGAATCATGTATCAGATGTATCAAGATTTTAAGAAAGTTTACTGTAATAATAAGGAAATGTATTACAATCCTAAAGAATTTTTAGCGAATAGACCTATTTATGTCATTGATACAACAAAGAGTTTGACAAATATTTCTGGTTCAAAGAACGATATAATTATCAATATGGATTTTCAAAAAGCTGTTACAAACGCGATTTGTTATGTGGTTGTGGTTTCTGAGAAATGTTTAGCCTATGATGTGATTAAGAACGATATTAGAGAAATTCAGTAGTTAATGATGTTCATATTGTTCTCTTTCATTCCTTCTAAAACTTTAAAAATATACTCTTTCGCTGATGAAAAATCTCGATTTCTTCCGTAATAATCTTTGTAATCATAGACAAAATATCCTAAATAATTGAATAATAAAATAAAATCATTTCTTTTTATCTCGGTAGTTGAAATATAAACATAAACATTTGCGCTGAAAAATTTATATCTCGGCAGAGTTAGTTCCATAATCTCCATTTAAACAAAAAATCTTTCTGTTAAAAATGGAAGAGTATAATGCCAACTGTTACAAGTCTTCTAATAGAGGAGAAATTATCGATAAAAGATATTTAGTTTGTACAGGTTGTAATTTAATTTTGTACGAAAGACCTAAACCTAAGAAATTTCTAAATAAATTAACACATTTGAATAACCTGCTTAGAAAATTACAATATGGAGACAAGAAGCAAACACATTTTGTTACAGAATTTAGAAAACAGAATAAAGTTTTTTACTTATCTCTGAGAACCATTGACAAAATTATTTTCCTTTTCAAAGAATACATTAGGTTTGTTGGTTTAAATACACACGTTTATTATAAAAAGATATTACCTGTATTTTTTCATTATCTGGATGTTGAATTTGTCTACGATTTTAAGAAAGAAATCCTCGATGATTTTATAGTACACTTGGAAAAGATAAATAATGAACCTCGTGAAAAGAATGTGGTTTTACTCACATTCCCCCCGACTTCTCGAGTGATTGTTAGCAAATTCCATCATTTCCGTTTATAAGTTTTAATTTATAGTTTATTCGTAGCAGACCAATAGATTGATTCTAAGGAGATTTTACATTAAAACTGTTCAAGAAAGTAGAAGCAAACAGCTATAGATTCGGTGATTTTTCATTCGTGAGTTACAGTTTGATTTTACAGATTCGTTTATTGTTCTTTAAACAGGAATTTCTATTGATTTACTGTCTGTCCCAAAAGTGAGCTAGAATCGGCATATTCATATCTACTTTATATATATATATATATATATATATATATATATATATATATAAAGTAGATATGAATATATATAATAAATATATATATATATAAGTATATATATATATAAAATATATATATATATACTAGCAGACCCGACAGACGTTGTCCTGTACACACGTCTTTAATTCGAAAATTTTAAACTTTGATTAATCTGTAACAATCTGGGCTGTTTTGATAAAAATGTCTATTAAAAAGTTATTACAATATCTAACTTCATCACATGTACATTTAATCACACTTCAACCAACCGATAGTGTGTGAGTATAACATGAGTGATGTGAAATGTAGAGGATGTTTTAAATGAAACTTACTTAATCTAAAGGTAAAAAAGTTTAAACAAACTAATTTATAACAGGTATATTTTTTTCAATTTACAACTTTATTTATCGTAATGCCATTGAATGTACAATATTTTTTGTTAATCCTTCAGGAGTATACACAAACAAATTAGATGGTTTTCCGATAGGGCTGAAGTATAAGTGGCCTCCATCACAATCGAATTATTGATATTTTTTGAATAGCCTATATAACTACTATCCGAATTAGATTATAGTTATGTAAAGGCTGAAGTATAATAAGCGGCCACCATCACAATCGAATTATTGATATTTCTGAATAGTCTATCTAAACTACCGAATTTCATTATAGTTATTTAAAATTACAGTATAGTATCGGAACTGGCCAACATAATTTAATTTATCTAAAATACTAAATAAGTATTCCGTATACGGCTGAAGTATAATAAGTGGCCACCATCACAATCGAATTATAGATATTTCTGAATAGTATATCTAAACTACTAAACTAACGAACTGAATTAGATTATAGTTATTTAAAGGCTGAATTATAATAAGCGGCCAACATCGCAATCAAATTATTGATATTTCTAATTAGCCTAACTAAACTACCGAATTTCATTATCTTTATATTTATATTTCTTGTGTGCGTGTCTATGGAGCTGAACTCCTCCTAAATATGTGGACCATCTTGGAATGTTTTACATTGTATCCCGCAGAATGCGCTACGATCACAGTTTCAAATGTTTTCTATTTTAATTCCAGGTTTTCCTGACAGTTTGTGCTGCTATCAAATATGTGTGTTGTTTTGTAACATCGTGTAATTATTGTGTGAGTGGTAATTGTAATATTACATTAATAGAGATTGAAGATGTTTGAAGTACATAATAAACTATAGTTATTTATTGAAGTTATTGAACTAATTTTGAAAATTTATTGAACGAAGTGAGTATATTGGTCGCATAACCTAAGTAGCATACAAATCAGGTTGTGTTTCTATGTGTGAATAACTATTGTTAACAGTTTGGTCACATAAGTTCAAATTAAGTAGCATATAAATCACATGATTGAATAACTATTCGTCTTCTTCCACGAAGACGTGACATTTTTCTGTAAAAATAAAATTCTTTATAATAGTACACAATGAATATGAGTAACTTATTGAATATGTAATTT
Source organism: Homalodisca vitripennis (assembly GCF_021130785.1). Taxonomy (NCBI): domain Eukaryota; kingdom Metazoa; phylum Arthropoda; class Insecta; order Hemiptera; family Cicadellidae; genus Homalodisca; species Homalodisca vitripennis. The sequence continues at coordinate 23,058 of NW_025782966.1, read as the reverse complement.
TAATTAAGTAACTTCTAGATAAAAATGTATAACAACGTAGACTACGGTATCTAAAATATTAAATAAGTATTCCCTATAGGTCTGAAGTACAATAAGTGGCCACCATCACAATCGAATTATTGATATATCTGAATAGCCTATCTAAACTACTAAAATGACGATCCGAATTAGATTATAGTTATTTAAAGGCTGAAGTATAATAAGCGGCCACCATCACAATCAACTTATTGATATTTCTGATTAGTCTATCTAAACTACTGAATTACATTATAGTTTTTTTAAATTACAGTGTAGTATCGAAACTGGCCAGCAGAATTTAATTTAAAACCAATTCCTACATTATTAACAATAGTTATTGACACATGTGATTCTCAATTAATTTAATATTACAATTAGCACTCACACAATAATTACACGATGATACAAAACAACACACAAATTTGATAGCAGCACAAACTGTCGGGAAAACCTGGAATTAAAACAGAAAAACATTTAAAACTGCGATCGTAGCGCATTCTGCTGGATCCAATTTAAAACATACAAAGATTAAAAACAATTTATTTATAAAACACAAAATTAACTGATCAATCGCTGCACACTTAATATTTACGAATTTCAGTTAAAAGTGTATTTTACTAAAACTTCCAATTTTATATCTGGATAACCTCTATTTATATTCCTGATTAGCCTATCTAAACTACCGAATTTCATTATAGTTATTTAAAATTACAGTATAGTATCAGAACTGGCCAACAGAATTTAATTTAAAACCAATTCCTACACTATTAACAATAGTTATTCACACATGTGATTTGTATGCTACGAACTTATCTGACCAATTTTGACTGCAGATTAAAAATGTAAATTACAACAAATTATATTAAATCCATTAGTTTAAATAATCCTTAGGTTATTTGAGGTAATGCAACCAATAATCTCTAATAATGTACTATTACAATTTTAGAACTCACACAATAATTACACAATGTTTAATTTTTCTTGTCTTCTTTTTGCCTGTTGGCTGGCCTTTATAAACTTATTACGCGGCCACGTAGTACACTTTTTATTACTTCATTCTATTATATTTTAATGTTATTTGCCGTATTTACTTTTGAAACATAAACCTTACAAAACAACACACACACTATTCAGAAATATCAATAATTCGATTGTGATGTAGGCCACTTATTATATACTTCAGCCCTATCGGAAAACCATCTAATTTGTTTATGTACACTCCTGAAAGATTAACAAAAAAATATTGTACATTCAATAGCATTACGATAAATTAAGTTGTAAATTAAAAAAATATACTTGTTATAACATTAGTAATTTAAAATTACAGTATAATATCGGAACTGGCCAACAGAATTTAATTTAAAACCAATTCCTTCACTATTAACAATAAGTAGTTATTCACACATGTGATTTGTATGCTACTTAATTTGAACTTATTGTGACCAATTCTGACTGCAGATTAAAAAATGTAAATTACAACAAATTATTTTAAATCCAATTAGTTTAAAACTTGATTATCCAAACTGTTAACAATATTCACACATAGAAACACAACCTTTTGATTTGTATGCTACTTAGGTTATTTGAGGTGTGCGACCAATATACTCACTTCAATAAATTTGCAAAATGAGTTCAATAACTTTAATAAATAACTATAGTTTTTTATGCACTTCAAACATCTTCAATCTCTATTAATGTATTATAACAATTAGCACTCACACAATAGTTACAGAATGTTACAAAACAACACACAAATTTTAATAGCAGCACAAACTGTCGGGAAAACCTGGAATTAAAATAGAAAAACATTATGGCAGTGTTGTAATATTATAATGTTTACGTAGAAACTTTGATGAAACTTCATCTTTGCAATCTGCATTACACTACTGATGAAGCACTTTACAAATTTAAAAAATATGAACTTTCTAAATTTTAAATGTGAACAAATGTTTCTGCCTCTTCTATGAACTTCAGCTGAAAATATTCACAGCTGTTAAGTATCAGTTCACTTTGTATTACGTGTCGTTCGTAGCGCAGTCAGGCGGATCCAATGTAAAACACTCTAACATCAACAACAATTTATTATTAAAAATTAATTAAATAAACTATTTAAATTGGACCGAATTGTGAATCTAAACCATTCTCGGATCCACCTGAAGACACACAAAAAGTTTCATTAAAATCGGTCCACCCGTATAGGAGGAGTTCAGCCTCATACACACGCACACAAGAAATATATAAAGATGTAGGTTTCATGTTGTAATAATTTTATGGATTAAGTAAAAACAAAGTATAAATTCAGAAAGCAAGACTCAAACTAATACTGAACTTACAAGGAAAGCAACTATAATGATAGTAGCGTTACGTCATAAGAACCTATCACAGCTATGTCCTGTGATAACTCACGGTGACCTTACTTAAGTTCTGAAATAGAACAATTAATTAGGCCCTATAGACAACTCTTTATTTTTTTTAAAGGAGATTAATTAGATTATTATATAAAAACTTAGGAAACGAAAAAAAATATACAAATTATTGTTCCATATTTTAATCGATTCCATCAACTGAAAGTATTTATATTACAACGGGTTACAACATACACATGAAAACTACTCTATATAGCATTTACGTATCAATGTATCAACACGCTAAACAACTGCAATTCTTAACTAATCATTAGCGCAGGGTCCTCACAGGGAGCTACAGAAGGCTGAGAACAGCTATAGGCCAAGAAATGCGTACGGCTGGAACCTGCGAATGGACAGGGCCTGCTAGTGGCTGAGAGTTTTAAGAAGCCCTGACATGTTTGAATTCTCGACTCGACAAAATAAAAAAAGGTCACATACGCTGATTTGGAGACTGGGAGCTCACAGAAACGGCACTTATCTAAGGTCCGAACCTATTAGAGGTAAGGAGCTGCCAGATACTAAAATATAATATTTAAACGGAATTTTATACGCCAAGGCTTTGCAAGAGGCCTAGTGTCCTGAGAGCAGTACTAATATGCTGGGAAATACCAAATGACGGTAGCTTTCCTAGACCTCCAATACATTGCATGCCTCCTGAGAGTGTCTGTATCGATTAGTTGAATAGGAGCTCCTTAGTGACAGATAACCTTCAGAGTTTGGCACTCTCTGAGACTGAAGCTCTTAGTTTCTGGTTGCTTTCAGAGGTTGGTAGCTCATAAATGCTGAGAGTTTCCTGAGTATGGAAGCTCGCTACATATGGACATAAAAGAATCTGGTAGCTGAAAGATGCATGTTTGTTTAGTGCACATTCTGTAGGTTTTTAAGGAAAGGGATGTATTAGGTTTCAAAATAACAATATTCAGACCTGCAATGATTTATCTTAATGTTGTGTGTGGTGAGACAAAAGGTCGTGTCCTGCTATCGATTCCTGTACAATGTTGAAACTATTCCTTTGCCATAAACACTTACTAGTTCCTGATTTATCAAATATGTAGCGAGTAATAGTGTCATTTTCTAAATACTTCGGTACAAATTATGTAACTAATTAGTAATAATGAAAATCACGCGCCATGAATGTTTTCTGTACCTTAAATAATTAGTTATCAATGACAAAAACGATACCGCTTACTTTGGTTTATTTTATAATAATTATTTAAAAATTCAAAAAAGACTTTAAAAAAATAATAATAGGATATTGGTTTTTAGAAATTGTAATGTATTGATTTTTATTCAATATTATAGTTGTTTGTAATAACACAGTAGATTACAGTTATATTTGAACTACATGTTAATCCGATAGGAATTACACAGAAGACGCTTGCTTACATCGTCATTGTTTAAAAGTAATATAAATTGTTGGTAAGTAGAGACAAACAAAGCGCTCTTCCTCTTAATCGTGCAGAAGTGTCTTTCAATTTATAACTGAACTGTGGTATAATATATCACCAAATCATATTCTTAATAGCAATTTGGAGTTATGGATTGCTAATTATGCCAAGGGTTTCTGGTTATCAGTATGTCGCTGTACTACTGAAAGATTATTTATATAAAAGTGTGAGTCATAGCGTGGTATGTCTGAACCTAAATCTGATTCTACGAAGACACAATTGCATAAACAGCTCTTTCCCACTCGAATGAACTCGCGGTCGGTAGATATTATTCGAGTTGTGTATATACTCGCATCTACAAGTACCAGGGCTATGTAATAAATACGTAACTGTCATGAACAATGTGAAAGTAATATTTATTTGATTTGTACAACTTGCGTTATAAAGCTCTCACTAGCATAGTTTATAATAGATGACGAAAATGTGTTTTTAACTGTAAAGGCATAGAAAAGTTTATTTCGATCTATGCAAACTCTATAGTAAAAGGACACTCATGCACTTGAATGCAATTAAATAAAGAGCTACACATACTTGTGACGGTAGATGTCAATAAAAAAGAGGAGAGACGAAACCCCTTTTAGTCTTACTATTCCTGTACTCACTGACAGCTTTTACATTTGTATTATAGGATTAAAATTACTGTAGAATAATTGCTGGAAGAAAAATGAGTTAGTTTTACAACTCATTAACAATTAGTATTACATTTTAATTTGACTATTTTATAATATGTGTTTTTTCTATATTATACTCATGTTTGTTCTGTTAACAATAACTGATGATGCCTTAACCGGCGAAAGTGCTTTTAGTAATAAATTAGACGTGGAAAGAAATAAAAAAAGTCTTTTATATTAAAACCTTGAGACTTCTATCAAGTATACAACGCACAAAAATATATTATCTGTAATTTATAAACAGTGCATTAAATTTCATTACTACATACACAAGAATGAGTCATATGATGTCCAACCATGAAATTCGGATGAACGTTGTTGAAACCTATCACTCAGTACGCTGACAAAACTTCTCTATTGCTTACCAGGGAATGTCTTTCTTTCTATCTGGCAATAATGAAATGAACTGTAGACTTTAAAGCTTGCAAGCAACTGCAGCGAACCCGGTTCCACGACACGAGGTGAGGTGTATTACTACCATGTTTTAAAAACATTGTAAAGATACTCCCACAGATTCCTCATTATATCTGTTCGCCATGGTGGTCCGGCTCAAGGATTTATTACTTGTTCGACAATAAAGTACCTTTAAATATGTAAATGTTTATAAATATAATAAAATATTACGGGATCCAGATGTTAAATATTGGTTGAAATACCGTTTAGATTCTTAACTGCATAAATATACCAAATATTCCTCGCTTTTGAACTCCGTTTAACACCAGCATTGCTAGAGTCCCATGAAATCGGATACTTTTTTTCAAATATTTTTTGTACTGTTCTTTGTAACAATCATAGAAAATATTTATCGGATTTGCGTAAAACATCCTGCTTGCAATAACTTCCTTTTACATTTTCTATTTTACTAGAAGCAATGAGGCTTAGTTGTTGATTAATACTGATTGAAACATTCTTGTAAATTGGTAGCGATTACATGATATAGGAACACCAGGACGCTCACAACCACCTGTTGACAGTTGAAATTTATAGAATTGAGATTTTTCTCACAGCAAATAGTTTTTTATTGATTAGAAGTTAAATGTTTTACATAATTTATAAAAATATATCTTCTACGCAGTGTAGATTATCACATGTTTGTGACTTATTATATCATATTAATATAATATTGATATTATTATAGCAGAAGGTGGTCAAAGTCTTTGAATTTGGAAAGTATCATATATGAGTTTTATTTCATGAAAACTAATAGATTCACATATTAACACTCAATTGATTACACTAATAGATTATAAGGAACATCGCTTTCAAAGGTAGAAAATAAATATTGTGCTATATCAATAACAATGTCTTCCTGGACTGAATAAAAGAATTGGGCGAAAGGGTTATAGTAACCTACTTACTTTAAGTTACTTTAAGATTAAAATATGTTTATTTTCTTAGTTTTCTACAGCAATTAAAATGTAGAGAGAATAATCTTCGAGAACTGAACATTGACCTCCGTAGCCACTCTCTTATCAATACTCTGGAGAACCATTAAATAGAAATTAGCTATACGCATGTAGGAAGAGACTTCTGGTAACGTTTTATCTTTCTTTCGTGTTTTTTTTCAATATATCTATGAAAACATAATTCATTTTAGTAAACTATGGATTTAATCGGTATTTATAATTGTAACATAGCCTAAATATGCAGAAAAAATTCCTTTTTCCTACAAAATATTCTCTAAAATATAAATTTAGATGTTAATAATAATCGTAACAAAACATTCGTGAATTACTTTTCCTGTTGTATTTGAATGGATACGAGTATGTGTATATCTAAACAAAAGCAATTTTGAAATAAAAAGGAGAGACGATACCCCTTGGAGTATTACTCTTCCTGTATTCACTGAGAGCTTTTACATTTGTATTATAGGAATCTAATTACCGGGTTTAGTTAAGTTTATAACAAAACTACGATCGTACATACATCACTTCACTGAGATTTAGCTTTTGAGCACTTGAAAAATATTGAAATCTGACTAAGATAGAAAATTTTATTGTAGCAATAGCATGACAGATATAATTTACTTTATTTTATAGAAACTAATTTATTATTATCGTATAACTATATAAAAAAAATTAAATGCTCGACATGTGGTACTTAAAGTCTTATTATATTAGCTCAAATACAACGTTCGGAACCCCCACTAAATAAAGAACAATCTAATGGGAAAATACTCATTACAAGACAACATTTCGTGACAATCTTGCTATATTAATAAAGACGGTATCTGATTGATGTATTGGGCTTATTTTCAGTAATTAAACTTCTTAATATATAGTCTTTATAAGATATTTGGTTTTAATTTAAGATATTTATAGATTTGATTCAATTATTTTTTACATCAGTGAAGTTGAAAACAAATGATTAATTACGTCTTTTTTATGATAAATGTGTATAAATTTGATGACGAGTGTTTTGTGTGCAGCTACTCACTCATTCGTAAGAAAGACTACTCGTGGGTTTCGACCAATACCAGAAAAGAGGGGACCATTCATGTGTAAATTTCTGGACTTGACCCCTTTACGAGAGAAAACGAGGAATGCAGCAAATTGATTTTTAATCCTTCTCAGTTAATTGTTATTTTTAACAATCATTGTTACTATATATATTTTTGCACCGTATTACGATTTAATACAACATACCAAAATAGAAACAACATATTAGTCTAATGTAGGTTTGATGTTTATGAACTTGTCGTTGGAAATACATGTTGCCATTGTAATTATTATGAATCCAATAATCTATTTCAATATAAGTGGGCGATGCAGGAGCCTTGTTACGTAAAATAATAATCTCTTATAATAAGTAATTAACTACATATTGAGCGGTAAATATGTTATTTCAGTAATATGTTTTATTATCATGTATAGGTTTAAGATAATAGTAAATGTACCTCAGTATATTTTCATATCAGTTATACTTTTTAAAATGATTTCCTTATCAAGTGAATTGTACTAAAGAATAATGTTTGTTAAAGCTCAAACAAATCTTTCACGATTAACAATCAAGAGCAACTGTTAATTATTTATAATTAATATCTTTTTCCAATACTCTAGATGATTATGAAAAGTAATTTTAAGCTTAGAAACCGTTCTGCATCGTAATGGTGTTTTATAGATACCAAATAAAAACTATTTATTAAATTGAATAATAACGATACCAATAATACGGATTTAATAAAAAATGACAAGCGACGCTTTTATGAAAGATTAAAATATCGGATTTATTGTACTTTTGCCTCATCGTGTAGTATACATATTTTATCATGTAGGTACTCCGATCCTAAAATAATATTACGTAACGATAACCTATATAACGTAATTATTGCAAAAACTATTATACGCATGTAGTGTACATAAGATATTAGTTACTAGTTTACCTACTGCATTTTCTCATACCGTCCTAACACTTGCTAACATTTTGCGTATGAATAATTGAATTATACTGTGTGAAATAATATTATTCTTATCAGAAGTGTTTTTTTTTTTTTTCTGTTAAAAGTGTTTACCTTTCAATGAATGCTAAGTATCAGGCCCACGAACAATTAGATCCATGTTACGTTTCCAATCGGAATGGCCCTAGTTTGGTAAATAATACTTCATTCAAGCACTATTCTCTGTATTGTTCCTAACACACGAGTAATTATATACAGTGATTAGCTACAAAACATGTCTTTTTATTGATTTGTGAGACATAATAAAGTATTACAACTCCTACTAATATTTGTATATTTTAATTGATTGGTAATTTGTAATATATTGCATCACTATGTTTGTTAAATGTACCTATTGTTATTTATAATATTTTATTATTATTATTCAAAACATAACATTTAAATCATAAAGAGGAGTGGAAAATTACCTAAAATACAACAAATATTTTTCAAGTATTAATCACAACATTATAAACTGTTCGACATTATATAATAACGTGGCGTTTCTAGACAAGTTTTGTGTATGACAAAAATTCCGCACAATAAAAATAAATATTTTTTATAAATAATTATAAACCGATGTAAAAGAAAAACTGAAAAATAGTGAACATTTAGCTAATATCAAATAAAATTTATATTAAAGAAGAAAGACAAATCTTTTTCAAAGAGCTATCGAAGTCAAAATTATAACTAAATTCTTTTCTGTAAACGAAATTTTAGTTATAAACTAGGGTTAAATTTGACATATAACATAAAATAATTGTACTGACTGGGCTAATTTTGAATTAATTGGTATATATATATATATATATATGTATTTATATATATTTATGTATATATATATATATATATACATAAATATATATAAATACATATATATGTATATATATATATATATATATATATATATATACAATTAATTCAAAATTAGCCCAGTCAGTACAATTATTTTATGTTATATGCCAAATTTAACCCTAGTTTATAACTGAAATTTCGTTTACAGAAAAGAATTTAGTTATAATTTAGTTATAAAAAAGAATATATATATATAAAGAGAATGTAAACGTAATATATTGCATTAATATTTAAAAAAAAACATTATACATTATCATTTATTAACAATAATATGTTCATTTGTTTTGATAATTCCAGCTTCCCTTATTACAATAATCTTAATACTGTACCAATTAAATGTCTTCCCCTTATTCCTAAGAGTTAACCCTAATTTGTGAGGAATCTACACAATGCCGAGAGGTTGTTATTGACAACAAAGTGTTGCGATATATGTATTATTACTTTCAGGTGCAGTTCTTTGAAGCTTTTCAAGAACTTTTTATTTTCAAATATTAAGAAAAACTTAGTAAACTTTTGAAACACAAGACGGAGATAATTATGATTTTTTTAAACTACCCCTGTTCTATAATTGTATGGAAATGGTCTAAATCCGCGTTATATTTTAAATTTTAATACATGACAAACACAATTTATGTACAAAACTTACGATAAAGTTTTTATAGAACTATGCAAAATCTAAATAATTTTTAACATAACAAATAGAATTTTAAGTTGTATCCCTCCCTTAAAGGAGATCTGCTAAAACAACTAATATATCCAGATTACACTTAATGTAAAAGACGTAAGTTGCAAGAAATCAGCACAAAAGAAAAAGTGTAGAATAATTTCTGGAAGAAAAAAGAGCTCACAAAAAAATATAACATAATTAGATTTTATACTTTTATAAACAGCCACACACCTATGCATTTTCTATTTAAATAGATTTTTAACGTGTTTTAAGCTTAGTTTAGAAGAATATCACACTCAACAGCATTAAAATAACTTAGTTATCGTATCATTGATATTCAAAGTTCATCAAGGTCTGAAATTTAGTATCTTAATAGCAGCGTTAGACTTGAGTATGGAAAGCTTAATAAAAATTCATACATATAAATATCTGGTTTACAATTTACATATTTAGAATATATAGTTTGTAAATCACAAATATCTAATATTAAAAAACTATTAAATAACATATTCTACAATAAAGTGGTAACAGTGAGAAAAGAAATACACATTCCTGTTTCAAGAATTACTCTCAATAAAATACAAATGTTTAAAAAATTAACATTTATTACGAGCTATATAGCACAAAATGTATAGGAAAAGAAATTTTCTAAGGATATTTCAGGACAGTATTTAATGAAATACAGTGATAAAAAAACTATATATTTGTGAGACAGCTGGTAAATATATTATAATTATAGACTAATAAACTATTAACTCGACTATAATCTCTTATAATTAATTTATTATATTATCTATATTTTATTCCGGATAACAATTTTGATTCTTAGAAGTAAGTAATATCTTATATTCACAAGTTAATTGAGAATAAGTTGATAAAATACCTTAAACCACTTTTTATTTACAATCACTGTTATAATATTTCATCATTGGTTGCAGCGGGTATTCTGCTTCGATATTGTGTGTTTCAGAAACTAGTTTATATATTTTATGTATATATGTATATTATTATATTTATACATACATATAATATTTTATACACTATCACTGAAAAGGAAACTTTAAAAATAAAATATTTTCTATACGGTGTAGTCTATTCAACAAAACAAAAGCAACCACACACTTTTAGCGAAACAATAGTCTGTCTATTCATTCCAGTCTACAATACCAACTTGTTATTGTGTAACATGGGAAATTGTACAACAGGCATCCATTTATATACCTGCACAGGAGGCATCTGGGGCCCTGATTGTTTTATATTATTCTCCGTAAAACATAATACACATGATTGTTTACTTGACACGTGGCTGTTTTCCTTCACATAGAATATATTAATAGGTCTAGTTTTATCCAGTCTGATGTTGAAAATAATATTATTAATCAATTTCGTACTGTTTATTTGATGCTGAACAGAAACATAAGCTCTAAATAGGCGTAATAAGATTTAACGTCCTATTGTGATGGCAAATAAGGTATGGATCTAGGAGGATCTGGTGACAATTCTAACAGTGTTTATAAATTGACTTGGGAAAGAGACTAAAATTACAATAACGATGAATGAAAATTTATATCACAAGGTGCTTTAGAAAAAGTGCAATATAATAGGCCATAACGAGTATCCTATTTTTATATATAAAGCCGTAAAAGCTCCCACTACAACAACCAGGACCAAATGGACCAGCGGTTGTCTTCTACAGAGCCTCTTTGCAGCACTGGATTGTTATACTGGTATCAATTATTTATATTGCCATAATACTTTCTCACTGCGGATAAGGGCAATACCACCCAAAACGACCGGCTCCAAAATGATCCACTGGAAACTGCATATCTGCAGATAGTAATCAGATGTTCAGTCTTACAACATGCACTACCCTACCATTGGTGCTTCATCAGACGTTATTTATGCTGGCTATTGTAAGTATAATTCAGACTATATTACAATATGGAGGAATAAACATAATACATGTCACTGTGATACACGTAATACTCTCAGTGGTTCAGCGTTAGCAAACAATGTCACTAGCGGGACTTACAAACTATCAGTGCATAACTAAAGAAAGAAATCATTCCTATGCTTAAAATTTTGCAAGTAATTTTTAGTTAAATAATAGAGCATTACAAACCATGGGGTAGGGCTGAGCGTCATTAAAGCCTATCACTCATTAGACTGGTGCAGTTTTTTTTTCCTGCCACACGATAAAAAAAGTCTTTTGTGTATGATTGCCTGCCTGTTTCTAAGACGTTTCAAGAGTTAATTGAGCTGTATCCTTGAAGTTGCGCATAAAAACTCAGTGGTGTCTGTTACGCATCACTTGATTTTGCGTACTCAATCCCGTACGTAAATGTGAAAACCTAAGGAAAGTATCCGTGTTTAAATCCTTCACACCCTTGATTTTATTACTTATATTAATTTTACGTAATACGAGGTCGGAGTGCGCCTCCGCACGACATCTTAGAAAATACATTCAAGATTGACGGCGTAAAACTTCTTGAAATCCTGTGTAAGATGTTAAATTGTCGTATGATTATACTGAGTCTTTTTACAAATTAATTTCTTAAGCGATTTTCTTGTTGTCTTCATGGTTACCATTTGAACAATTAGAAATGATTTTACTCAGACATATGATAAGTGTTAAATGCACCAAAATCAAATTCGATGTTCCCTCTATAGAAGTTAGTTTCGTACACAGTTTTAAGGCTATAGGACAGTTCGTTGTCAAGCTATCACCCCTACTGACAGAAATGAAGTTGTCCCGCTCCTCTTATAATAGGATCTTATAGTAGGAAATTATTAAAGTTTTTATGTACTTCAGCACAAAAATTATCTTTTGTTTGTTTAAGTTTAAAAAAAAGTTAGTTCCTTGACCAGATTAATTTGTGCAATACCGTCCACAACTCGGTTACAATCATTCCAACGCTACGAGGTTTGATAATTACGGACAATACATAACGTTGTTTAGTTACTCTCTGAAAAGTTCCTCATAATAGAAATAGTCTTTGATGTCGGGCATAAATTTGAATTTGAATTGGTTATCAGGCATCGTGGAAAAAGGACACACGTTGTCTATTCATTTAAAATTATTTTTGAGACAATTACAAATATCAATGATTGATAATGCTTATTAAGATTGCCTTGATCTTTTAGTTGCTTTTTAAAATAACAGCCTTACAAGCATCCAAATCATTAATGTTAAATACTTGCACAATAAAATGCTATACAAGCGCAGCGTTATGTGTCAAAACTAATTGTAAAATAGCTTTTTATAAAAATTACGTTAAACATTTTCAATAATAATCTGTTTGTAATTCCGATTAGAATGGATACTTAATTATGTGGGATTAAAGCAAACAAATCTATTCAAGTCAGACGAAAAAAACTTACAAATAATTGAGTAAATAATACAAATTAGACGTTTTTTCAATTAGTTGCTACTAAAGTTAAAATCAGAAACCTTTATGTATGTAAGGCGCGATTTTCGCACTTGGCGGGAGATACGATCGACATTTTTCGCGAGAGATGCTACTGTGAGAGAAGAGTTTTCAACACACTAACCTTGGATTGGTCTTGTTTTGAAGGGGATGACTCAGGCTACGCGGCAGTGTTGCCAACATATCGAAAAAGTGTTCCCTACAACTGTAAGAATACCAGTACACTTACTTTCTGGACGTGCGTCGTATATAGGAGCAAATCAGCAAATTATTTGCTGTACCGGTTTGCCTCATAGCGAAGCTCTGACATATTGCTTCTCAATAAGTAATATTAGAACCATCGAACCCCGCAGTGGTTCTCTGATCCTTCTGGCACTGCAGCAATCTGGATTCTAGACGAGTCAGCTGCCAGGTGAAGCCTCCATATCCTCAAAAAGGGCGGCGCTTATTCCTTCCCTCGTCCAAGATATGGAGTGACGATCCCGAACATCTCCTTCTCGTCTGAAAGGATTGCTCACCAGTCTGAGTCCGGCACTTATTTAGGGACCAACGAACGTTTTAGTGTATTTAAAAAGCATTTTTTATCCCCTCAAAAAAATAAAGAAATGGAGCGACAATCTCAGTCTGCAGGAGTTATTTTATTGCTTGAAAAAGACATTGGGTACTGTTTTCAAAAGATAGAAAGATAGAACTCAAAACGCAACACGATATTATAATTGGCAATCATTATATTTCAAACTCGATAAGGACATAATGTCGTTTGTAACGACACTCTTAGCTGCCCCATTAAAAAGGATAGTTATAGCAATCAACTTCTATTGTAAAACAGTAAATTGGCATTAGCTTTACATCGACAGTTAGAACTAGACTATACCTTGGCCTGTAACTAACAAGTACAAGTTAAATGGAGCGAAAAAAACATTTTTATAGGCGACCGGACAGTTAGGTAGCTGCAGTATTGCAGATATAGCACCGATATATATTGCTTTGTACCAATAGCATGAGCTTCAGACGTCGGACATCTTTATGGCGTATTTGTCTATGTCATTTAACATTATAGCAAATAATCATCTTGATATAGTACAGAATTACTTTTGAAAGTGCACTTAACGTTACCGAAACAATACTGTTGGTCATTGTTTTTAAAAACAGGCAAAGAAACATCTGAAAATAAATATAAAGTGGAACCATTAATAGTAATTTTTAAATACAATCAAAATACGAAAATAAAAAAAAAAAAAAAAAAAAAATAATATGAGAATAAGAATGATAAGTTACTGTTATGATTATAATAGCGAAATAATACCGTTGATCGTACTAACGAAAACTTAGAAGAACAGTAATAAAAATCTGTATAAAGTGATAAGAAAACTCATCTTTATTGATAATAAAAATACAAAAATATCCCTATTGGCTGAATTATCGGTAATAAATTTACCATCTGAACAAGCGTCACCTACATCATATACTACGACAGTGTGTTACACATTTTCTAAGCTATCTTGTTTTGTTTGTGTTTTATGTACTATTCTATAATATACGAGTATATAGTTATAGCCAATAGTAAACAAAATAAGAATACACTCAGTTCTTTTTGTACCACCTTAATTTTAATTGAACAGTTGTAAATATGGTTCACAAGTTGTAGTAAAAAGAATAAGGACTACGATAAAACAACAACAAACCTGTTCACTCTGTTGATAGTTAAAAAAAATACAAGTAGAAATGCCGAAGCCTGAAATTTAATATTAAGAGTTATGACAGGTAGAATACGCAAATTTTTTCATATTAAAAAATAAATCACGGTGACTGGAGGAAACATTAGTAAAAAAGGTTTCTCATGGTCTCCCATTTTGTAAGCGAATGTTTCATAATCACACTTGGCTATTTCACAAATGTTATTTGGAACGCTTCTAATAGTATTTAGCATATTAATATTCAATAAAATTCACGTAAAAACCCATTCTCAAGTAGAATAGTAATAAGTTAAACTTATATACATTTAATAAATGAGACATCTTGTAATGGCCGTAGTTGACGATTTATAAAACTGGAGAACTTGCCCCGTACGAAACCAACAGCAATGAAAGCTAGGACAGAAAGTTCAGTCAAACATCACGTATGGATGTGTGGTTAGTATTTTTACCCTTGGCTACCAAAACCCTCGCTGATTCAAAACACGTACAGAACGCTTAAGTAATTTCAACTTTTCCAACTTTACGAAGCGCAAAACACTATTGTAAAGTTAGGGGGAAACAAATGAGCATACAGTTAGTATTCACATATAAGATTCTTTTGTTTATTCAAGTAATCTAAGGAGTCTGCATCGAGATAGTTCTAATCCTCAGAAGCCGAGATAGCTGAATATATGTGTAATGTAGTGATTGTAACTTCGAAAGTCAGTAAAACTGTAAATTAGGGTTGAGTTTTACGGAGTTTCTTCAATGAATACAAGATTTTGTGTACAATATGTAATTTTTATAGTTATTGATCATAATTTATTAATCAGTAAAAAACTGTTTGAAAATTATGACATATATTAGTTTATAATTATAACAGAACATATTTCTAACAGATAACTCAAATATTAAATGTTTTCTAATTATAGTTTTGCAATAGTATTTTTTACAAGTAGGAGAAAATTTGTTGTTTTCGGTGCGCTGTCGTGTTGTACTAACGAGGTGAAGTCGTGGTCACTAATGAGACAAGCAACAGTTTTCATAAGACCGAAAAAAATTAAACCTCATTATTTATCTTTTTAGTAAGTGACCATACTGTCAAGTTGACATATAAAAACAACTTTATTTTGGTATAATATGCATTATATATTACATCTTATGAAATAATACCATTGGTTGAGAGCAGGACATTGAAGCTGGATGACAGCTGATTTTTAGATTCCTGTATTGAGTTGACAGAAAAAAATCACTTTATCAACTTATCAGAATAAACAAAAAACATCTATATTTGCCTTTTGTAAAAACAATAGCGCAATCATATTTATAGGTATCATTGAATTTCTTACGTGTGCAATACTGACTTACGTAGAAATCTAAACCATGTTAGTACAGAAAATGTATAGGATTGCAACCCCTTTTAAAAACTGTGTTATATTTTTAAACTCTCGATATCCTAGAAATATTATATTCCACATTACGCATGACGTATATTCTAAAACAAAAAATAAAAACAGTTTATTAAGATAAACCACTCAAACGGGTTTGAAACAGGATTGTAACACATAAGAATTATGTTGCTTCTTTCGACTGCCTATTGACACATACGTGTCCCATACTTCCACCAGAAAATTAAAAATTAAAATGCAAATAACGTCATTTGTTTTCCTGAAAGCGGTGAATGATATTTCAAATAAACAATTTTACATATACACAAAAATAACTATATTATAACTATATTACAAATAGCAAATAATGTAAGGAACAAATTCTACGTGCACAAATTATTACGTGCATTATATGTTTGTTTAACCAACATATCCAAGATATACTCGTATATAAAATATTTACAAATAAAACTGAATGGTTATAATGAATAAAGTAATAAGAGTAATAGAGAATAGTATTATAGTAATCATATAAGTACGAAAAGGTCGAAATGAGACAAAAATCTAAAAATAATTTATATTTATTATTAATTCATATTATTGTGTAATTTGTATGTATATTTTTAATATCAAAGCTCTTATGCAATAACATGGAATAGGCTAAAAGACGTAAGGCAGTACTGCATTTGGACGATTCACAGATTTGGTACTAATATCGGGCCACATTTGAATCAGTATTATCATTTGTAAGAAATAATTAAAAAGTCGAAATGTCAGTTTAATTAGTGACTTAAATGAATATAATAGAATGGGTAATTGTTGTAAGTTAACGTTTAAATAATTGCGTTCTTCCCTAGTCTTGGAAATCATTTGAACTGGGGAAGGTATATTTTTCGTACTTTAACAACGTCAACAGCAACCAACCTTTTTTGCGTAGGATACAAAGAATAAAAACATGACCGGAACCAACAATAAGAAATATTATTTATGACCGGTAGTTATTTAGAAACTACGGATGTAATTGAAATCAAAGAAAGATAATGTGTCTCTTGTGTTCCTGAAGGGAACGAACTGGAGCGGGAGACCCTTAAAATACCTGGAACTAAAGAGCAAAGCAATCTCAGTAGAGGATGACGAGGTCCATGGGCTGATTGAATCACACACAGGTAAAGTGTATTTTTGAGCATCTTTCTGGCGTGAGCACTAACGGGAGTAACGGTTTTTTTTTTTTTTTTTTTTTTTTTTTTTTTTGAGGGAGAGGCAGGAAAAAATGCAATTACGCACACAGGTGGCCAGCCTGTAGTGTGGGACTCCCCTAAAAACGGGTTTACCCCACTAAAAAAACTCCTCCTCTACTCTTTTAGGATTCTAACCTGGGATTGTTTATCCACATTACTTCAGGCTAGGCCTAAAATTTGGCTTAAGCCCGTGGGGGCTCGCTCCTTATCCAGCCGCTCGGGGCAAGGGATCTGGGCCACTTCGCGGTCCCAGATCGGGGTTTCTTTTCCAGGAGGATGCCCCGGACGAACTGTGACAAACAATCCCAGTTTCCCCCTCATCCTCCATTATCTTTTCGCAGACCGTATCCCGAAAAAAAAACCCCGAGTTTTTTGTGGCCCTCCAGGCGGGGCCTTTCCCAACTGCGGACAGCGGAAAGAAGGTGTGTGTTCCCCGCGTCGTCGGGAACGCCCCGGGCAGTAGATGCAATCCGGTGAATCGGTTCTTAGCCCATCCGGTTCAGGTACGACTTGAAATAGCCGTGACCTGTCAGGAACTGCGTGAGGTCATTAGTAATCCACCTCGCCATGCCGCCTTTCGACCCATGGTTGAACCTGCTCGATGAGTCGCGCAGTCCATCGTCCTCGGGTTTTCGTGCTCCCAGCTGTGTTGCCACTGCTGGAAGGTTCGGGCACGCTCTTCGGATCTTGCTGCGTCCTTGCCGATCTCGCCTTTGTCTCTGATAAATCGCCTTCCTCTCCCCTGCCAAGAGCTTGACAGGGATGACTCCCGGCAAAAACCACCAGGGACGGCAGGCTCGGATTACTGTCCGATAGGCGGAACACACCCGGAGCGCAGCTTGACGCTGAACCCGGGCGAGTCGCAACCTATAACATTTCTTTGGTAAGAGCGTCTGCCCACACCTCTGCCCCATATAAAGGAGTACGGACTGGACTGCGGGACATCAATAACCGTCTTTTGCTGGACCGAGGACCCCCAAACATTGGCCATCAGCTTACTAAGATAAGAGACCCACCTTAGCAGCCTTGTCCGCCGAACGGAAGATCTGGTCTCTCCAGCTAAACTTATTGTCCACCATGACTCCGAGGTTACTTGGCGGCACGCGTTGACTGGACCACTTTCCCTTCCCACTCGCAGCGGGACGACGGTGTCAATTCTTTTCTTTGTGAGAAATCACGATCTCCGTCTGCTCAGAGCAAGCGAAAAGACCGTGATCGGACATCCAGGCGTTGACCACTCGCATGACCTGGTTCAACTTTAGCTGGGCCAGCTCAACGTTGCGTGCGGGCGATGAGAGCCGCAACGGTCATCGGCGTCGTACCCAACCAAGACGGTTTCCCTCTGGCATCTCGGATCTCAGGAGGCTGTCATAAGCGATATTCCAGAGATCCGGGCCGAGTATTGAACCCTGCGCGGCACCAGAGGTGACTTCCCACCGTCCGCGCTCCGTCTCGAGTGTCATATATCAAGACGCCTAGAACGGAGGTAGTCCTCGATGAGCCGCAACAGATACGTTGGAATTCGGAAGGTGTCACGAAGTGCATCCAACATATCGACCCATCTCGCCGAGTTGAAGGCATTCTTGACATCAAAAGCGTAACAAAGAAAGCACTACTCGGCGGGAGAAAATGGTTGTGGCTCTCGGGCTTTTCAACTGCTTTATGTACTTCCGTAATCGCGTCGATTGTTGATCGTCCCTTTCTGAAACCATACTGACGAGGGCATAGGTCCCCGACAGCTACCACGGCAGAAATCAGGCGGAAACGGATTAATTTTTCAAAAAAGTTTTCCAGCCGTGTCCAGCATGCAGAGAGGTCTGTAGTACGTACGGCAGTCTGGATTCACCTTTTTCCCTTGCTAATAAGCACCAGCCTGGCGGTTTTTTCCAGGGAGATGGAAACACTCCTTCAACCAACGCAGGCCATTGTACATTCTCAGCAACAACCCGGGATTGATGGTGAAAATCTTCATTCAGAAGCCTCGCTGGGAATCCTCCGTTCCGGGCGGGGGGGGGGAGCCTTGTTGCTTTATCAGGGTTTGGAGAACGTGAGGTTTTCCTAGACTCCTCAATAGTAAAAAAAGCGGAAAAACGCTCTCTCACCCGTTCGAAGTCCAACTAGTGGTCGCTGTGGATGTACAGGAAACCAGGGCAGTGACGATCCTCCTCCATGGTGCGCCCGCCCTCCATGATGGGAGGGTGGGAGAGCTGGTGGCGCCGAGTTTCTGGGTCACAACTTTTGTAACCCCCCAAAACCCCAAGGATCGGAATCGACGTCGTCCCGAAGTTTTCCTCCAGCTATTTCGCCCTTTTGAGGGGCTTTATCCCCTGTTTGTTGATAGCTCGGCGGAGAGACTTTCTCGCAGTTTTGTTAGACATCCGAACCTTAAACGAAACTTCTATCCTGCAGGAAATTCTCAGGCTCTAGAAAAAAAAAAACTGGGCGGCCAGCGTTTTGCTATCGAAGGCATGTTCTTCCCTGAGCTCCGCAATCTCTTCCAGTCCACCACAGTAGAACGGGTTTGTCTTGCCACGGCGGAGTTTCTCTTTCAGCGGCAATAGACCGGTCACAGGCCGAGACAAAAAAGTTACATCGTGGATTGGTTTAACTAAAGCCTCGGCGCCAGACCTCACCAAGGATTCGCCTGGCGCTCCCCGAGATTATAACCTATCGGTTTGAACTTGGACCACGTCCAGTTTATTGCGTGTGTTCCCATCGGCGTGGCCCATCCCGGGATGCGGAAAACTCTACGGTTTTAAATCATGCAGATCAAAAACAATGTACTGGTGTGTCACTACCCGTTGTAAATCCTTCTACCAACCCTCCAGCCAGAAGAATCCTCACGAAAGAAGAGACTCAGCTACGCGAAGGTTACGTTCAGGAATCGTTGCCTCTCTCTGCCCGCGGGGCGCCTGAAAGTAGGCGTGTCGCCCTGGTTGAGGACGACGAGCCCGGCCCTGGCGATGAAAGTACCAAGATGTATTTCCCCCCGGGCAGTTTGGTTAAGAGGGCAATACCCCACCTCGACGGCCCCTCGCAGTTGAATGAAATCACCGCCAACGAGCAAAACCGTGCCCAGTGGTGCCGAGCACGCTCTTCCTCCCAAACGATCAATCTTGAGCTGTCGCGGTCCACCAGGTCTTGGGATGGCCTCTCGTTTGGGGTGAGGTAAGCAACTGAAGAAAGTTTACATTCCCTACATCCCTTATCCAGACGAATCCTCGGCCACAGTCGTCGTGACCATCCGCACCCAATAACTTCTTGTGAGTTCCGGGCCCAGAAAGCTGCAGTAACCTAGACTGTCCCTCGAGGATCACAAATGCCTGGGTCCCTGTTCCCGTATACTGGCTTCGCTGCGACTAGGAGCGCGGTCCGACAACCGAGTTCTCGGGGCGAGGCTGATTTAGAAGATTATCAGCCACCACCAGGATCTTTGAAGATTGGCCCTGTAGGGATACGGATTTATTGGCCTCTGACCTTTTTTTGCCTGTTCGAGTGCGGATAATAAAAAATCAAACACCGCACTGACCAGAACCCAGGTAAGTGACCACAGAGCATTCCCAGCAGAACCCTGTCCTCCTTACAGAGGAAACAGGAGAGGCTCGAGGTGCAGTCTTTCTTTCTGGTGGCCTTGGTCTCCCGCAACCCCGGAAGGCAGTTGAAACTTCGGTACGGGCCCATCATTGCATGGTACGGGAAAGAGTGACCGAACGCTTTAGGCACCGGTAGCATCTTTTGCACGATGGACCACTTTGTTTGAGCACTGGCAAACCCTCACCCAATCCGCACTCTCCAGTGTGCTGGAGGCCTAAGCAGGGGCAAATTTAAATTAGCGTGCCTCGTTCGCCCAATCTCCCGCCTACAGCAATTGCCAATACGCTGCTGGCTCCGATTTGGTCATTTGTCAACCAGACCTTGAGACCATCCCGCTTCTTCCCGGTAAGTTTCTAGGGAAGACGCCCTTCTTTTAACGCTTTGAATCACCCTCGTATTCGCTCTGTAGATAGAGCGTCTAAGGTCTCGGGTTCTCCATCTGAACACTTTCTCGGTTGAAGGGTTCTGAAATAAAACAAAAAAATAATAGGAGCCTTTGGTCACCAAGAGCCCCCAGGTTTTGAGGGAAGCAGCAAAACCGTCCTTGTCCCTCGGATTTTCCCCGTTCGAGGAGAACATCCAGTCCCCCTTTCTGGGTTGCGTCGACCATGGACCTTGATTTTATAGTCCTACCGTCGTCTTCCGGTTTCCGCCTGGGATTTTAATCTGCTTCACTAGGACCATACGGCGAAAGAATACGCCCCACCCCCCAACACAACATAAGGGTGTTTGATCAAAATCGCCTCAGGCCTAGGCTTCTTGGAGCCTGGGTCGTGAAGGCTTCCTGGAAAGTGTTTTTGCTAGGGGGTCTCCTTATTCTACCGGTGTTCAGAGGACCTTGGACTTTCTTCTTCTTCCCTTTTTTGAAGGCGTCTTTTTTTTGATGGCAGCCTCGGCGCGCGCTTCAGCTGTCCTCCTCTGCACCTTTTTTGACAGCGCGTAATCGTCTCTCCAGTTCCCCAAAGGTTGATTTGCGGAGCCGGGCCCCTGCGACGTTGTGAGAGATGGTCGATGGGATTGACGCTGGGATTAGAGCAGCTGCTGGTGCAGGAAACCCCTACCGAGTAGCAGGAACTAAAATCAAGCAGCACGGAACGTCCCTACAGTCCTGTGTGGAAGCCAGAGAAGAAAGACTGGATTCGGCGCTGGATGCCAGATTCCCTATAGCTCCAGGGCTTCCCCGGCGAAGAATCCTCTCTGCCGCTTTACCTCGCATTTCTGGGCTTGGGTCTGAGACTCAGCCAGGTAAGCTTGAGCCTTGAGCGATGAATCAGATATGACACGGTTTCATGATTCTGTCGGCGACTCACTGCTATCACCGCCCTTCAGCCTGATCTTCCGGCCATTCCTCGATTTCAACCAAGGGGAAATCATCGAGCTTTCGGGAACTTCCATCCTTAATCGCCTTGTTCCACGTTCCTCTGAGTAAGGAGAGCCTTGGCCATCTCCTTCAAAAAGAGCTTTCATTTTTTTTTCAGTGACAGGTCCTCCTCTTCGCTGGCATCGTCATGACTGCTGCATGAAGCCATTTGCAAGACCGAACGGGGGGTAACGGTGGATAGAGCGATTGGCAATTCTCATTCAATGAAAAAAAATATTATTTTACTCTATTAATACCATAGAAAGCAACTGTATATTAGTAATAAACTAAAAAGCAATTGGATAGAGATAAACTATTAAATTACCAAAAAATGCACGTAAAGAAGAATTAACAATCTCATATCCTGTGTTCCTATACAATCCATTATTTTTTTACTAAACATTCATTGGCCAGTGTAGCGAATTTACTGGGCTCTAGTCACGATGAAAAATCATTTTGTGGAGGCTCATCCATTAGTTTCTATTTTTTAAGATCATTGGTGTTTTTATTAGTTTGTGCATTTTAAAATAAGGACTGATATGTGTCCCATAACTCAGTAAAGGTGTACCAGAGAGATATATGTGTATTTATTATGGTTTTGAATAATTCTCTTATAGAAATCAGTGTTGTATTAGAAACACGTTTTCTTTATGAAATATGTCACGTAGACGAGCAGGTTATTTTTCAATTAAAAAAACAACGCAAACGGATTATTGGGAACTGCAAACACGGCAAACAACCAGAATATTGGAGAATGAATATGCATTGACTTTGGCCTTACCAGGACATATCTGGAACTATGTAAACATACATGTAGTTGCAAACTGGCAGCTGTTGGGGAAAATGCAAACTAGTCCCTTTCCCTTTTTTT
>NW_025782965.1:0-17656 GCF_021130785.1 Homalodisca vitripennis | reverse complement strand
TAATTATTTTAGGATGTTTTTACAATTCATACATTTTTACAACCAGGGCTGTTACAATAAAATCCGGGTTGAAGATTGAGTACAAAGGGTTAATTTTGGGCCGTCCAACAGTGATGATGTCTTGTGTTTAATAAGTCAATAAACAATTCGTGCAATTTTAAACTTTGAAGCTACATAGCGACACGGTATTCCTAATCCGCCAAATTGAAAACAGACCATGAACAATTCTAAAAGCCCTAAAATATTAGGCACCATTGCCTTTACTTCCATGCAAATTTTTTTTCAAAGTATTTCCTAACATAAAACATTTTTTGTTTATCACGGTAAATCAATAAAAAAACAATAATGTATACCCTGCGTGTGATTCTGACTGAAAAAAATATATATATTATATAAAATATATATTTTTATATAATATTTTATAAGTAGAATTTGTAATTGGCGGTTCTAGACCACTTTCGGAGCCAACAGTAAAATCAAAGGGGAAAAAAAATGTTTTAAAGGACAATAAACGAAAACTGTAAAACCAAAAAAGTAACCACGAATGAAAAAAATTAACCGAATTATACTTTTTTTGCTTCTACTTTCTCAAATCAATCTATTTGAAATGTCTGCTACGAATTTAACGAAAATTCCCGTTTTTAAATACATTAAAATCTTAATGAAAAAAAACTTGGAAAAAGTTAAAAAAAAAAAATTATTGAAAAAATAGTATAAAGAATTTAAATTAAACCCCATCAAACCAATATATAATTAAAAATACTATTTTGTCCCCCATAAATAACATTTTTTCAATAATTTTAAGTCCCTTTGTTACGGATTTTTCTATAATAAATAGAAGAATCTATCCCCTGTTTTTACCAGAAATTGTTCGATTTTCCCGTCAAATTCAATAAAAAGCATTACTTTTTCAAATTCATAGTTAAGAAATTTTCCTTTTTAAATGGGGGTTGAAAAAGTAAAATGTCCGTTTTGCAAAAAAAGAAATTTTAAAAAAAAAACTATGATTGACCTTTGGCTCCCCAAAAAAACCCTGCCAAAAAGAAAGAAATTTACGAGAAAGAACTTAATTTTTTAAGAAATGGGTAAAGAAAATCAAATTGGGAGATCATGAAAAGATTACAATATAGAAAAAAAATTTCGAGAATTAAAGAAAAACTTTAAAAGGGAAAATAAAAAAAAAAAGATCTAAATCTATTTACAGATGAAAAAAAAATTTTAATCGCTTTAAAAATTGTCCATTGAAACAAACGATAAAACTAATTCTGAAATGATCGAAGAAATTGACAAAAACCTTAACGAAAACCCTAAAAAAAATCATTTGATGAAAAAGTGTTTATCCTCAATACACGGTCTTTTCAAGCAATACATTTTAACAAAACTTTTAAAACGATAATTCCATGTCAATTTACAAATATCTACCCAATTATGAGGCCAAAATTAAAATTTAATAGAAAAATTTCAAGAGAATGTTAAAAAATATGAAAGGATATCTCTCTTGGAATGTGAATATGAACGAACTTTAGTAAACGGTGAACCACAAAACTTGCCCAATTTTTTTACTATAAAAGCAGACAGATCTTTGATGAAAAAACGACTTTATTTCTAAACAATTTATAAATTAAACACATCGGAACAAACAAATCATCCAAAAAGGGTTCGGGAAATTTGGACATTTAAAAGCTGCAAACAACTAGTTTGAGCCTTAATAAAACACGAAAATGATGAACGCAGGGATCATATATCGATTTGCCAAAAAAAATCAAAGATAAAAAAAGTTGTAAAAATATCAAAAATAAAGTTTATTATTGCTTTTTTATTCTATCCGATTCTATGAAAAACCCGAACACATGTTACAGAGCAAAACAATATAAAAAATTTGTAAATGACGAGATATTTTCAGGTATCGAGTACCCAAATTTCCCCTTAAAAGATATACAATTATTTAAAAAAACCGAATCACAATTCCAAGTACAAATATCCAAAAAGTCTATAAATATCTAAAGTTATGATGGAAAACTCAATATTGTTCCTCCCAAATTTTCTGAAAAATACGACGCTGAGTTAAACATTGACTTATTTTTATGTTAAACAAGAAGACAAATCCCCTTATGTTTTGATAACCGATTTAAATAAACTCGGAGTTCTCTTATCTAAACACGAACATAAAAAATTGCTATGTGAAGATTTTTTAAGCCATTTTAAAAATTTGGAGTTTTTAAACAGCCTTTAGAAATTGCAAACAACATGAAGTTTGTAAGCCAATTTGCCGTTTTCCAGGTCAAACAACAACAATTTACTAATTATCAAAAGAAATTTTCTCATCCTTACTATTTAATGGATTTTTGAAAGCCAAAATTAGGAAGATTCCCACATTGCAAAAAAAAATCCGCAAAAATCGACTACAACGAAGATTCAGAAGCATATTCCTTATGGTTTTTTTCTTATATTTAGTGTCAAATTTTTGACGAATCGCATGTAAAACCGATATGTTATCGAGCCAAAATGAAGACGATTTGCCTAATGTTCCCTGCAAAATTTTTGAAAGAGTTTAATAAAATATCAAAATACAAAGCTAAAAAGTATAATTTTTAAGAACAAAAAACCAAAGAAATTGACCGAAGAAGAAGAATTAGCGTACCAAAATTCTAGTTTTTTGGTCAATTTGTGAATGTGAGGGTTTTGATAATCAAACAAGAAAAAAAGTACGGAAACCTTGTCATTTAACCCGGTAAATTTAGAGGTTCAACCTTTATTTTATCTTGTAACTTGAATCTCAAAATTTTTCCCCTCAAAATATTCCCGTTTTCTGCCACAATATGTCAAATTACGATACTCCATTTGTACATAAAAAAAATTGGCTAAACAATATGAAATGTTGAATTTTATCGCAAACACCGATTAACCCATTTTATAAATTATTCAGTAATTTCCCGGATATGGGTTAAAGAGTTTTTTAAGGGTGATAAACCAAGAAAGTTCATTTAAGTTTTCATTTTGTAACACGTTCAGATTCAAGGGCCTCGTCATAGAAAAGTTAGCTAAAAACCTCAAAAAAATGATTTAAAACAAACATTTTTATACAGGATGGAAAATTTGAATGAAATTTTTAAAAAACAGCCAAATGAAGACAACGAGGGTTTTTAAAATTTTTATCTGGAAAAGGAATATTTCCCTATGAATTTTCCCATAGTATTGAAAAAAATTGATTACACAGAAACCTGAAAATTCAAGGGTTTCTATTCCCCCATTGACAGAAAAGAAACATATTGGGGAAAGATTATCAACCTATTTGAAACGTTTGGAAACAAATTAAAAGAGAAAAATTAGGGAAAATTACTCGAAACTCTATAACATCCAAGATGTTTTATTGCTTGCTGATATATTGAAATTTCAGAAATTTTTTTGTCTAATTTGGTTTCAAAACTTGATCCAGAAAAAATATTAACACTCCAAGTCTCGGGAAAGGGCCCCTATGTTAAAATTAAAGAAGATAGAATTACAGTTAATTAGTGATTAAAATTTATTTTTAAGATCGAAAAAAAATATTCCCCGGGGGCCCTTTCTAAATGTATTAAACGATATGTTAAAGAAAAAAAACAAATAATTTTTGAAAGATTTTGATAAGACAAAGCCCGAAAAACCCATCTGTTGTACGTCGATTTCAAACAACCTTTATGGGTATGGCCCCCATGCAAAATTTACCCAAAATAAACGAAATCAAGTGGATGAACCGAAAACATATACAAAAAGCAGAATGGCAAGAAACAATTTTTGGAACTCACTGGCGACGAAAAATTATTTGGGTATATTTTGAAGTCGATCTAGAATATCCAACAAATTTACACGAAAAATCACAAGGATTTACCTCTTGCCCAGAACAATTTTTTAAAAAAAAACTTTGCAAAAACTTTCTGGATAAAATGAAACTTTCAATTCAAGAAATTTGAAATTTATCTGGAACAAGGTAAAGATTTTGAAACATGTGAATAGAGTTAAAGCATTCGATCAGAAGCCTTTTATGAAAAAGTACATTGATTTTAACCAAACATGAGAACCAAAGTACAAGTGACTTTGAGCAAGGCTTTTACAAGTTAAATGAACAACTCAGTTTTTTGGAAAATCTATGGAAAATGTGCGAAATAGTTGATCTCTTCAATTTTCGATTTTTATTGTTTTATTTACAACCTTTCTTAATCCCTTGCATCTTACTGGGGATTTTTGTTAGTATTTTGTACGGTTCATTTTCGTTTCTCATCCAAAAAATTTCTTTCTAAGATTTCTCCGTTTAACTCTTTCTTTGAATTTCCAAAAACCCTTTTCTTGGTTTTTAGTAGCGAAACAGTCGTTGATCTTTTGGAAAAACGCTCGTATCGAAATCATTCAAATTTTTTCTTTAATAATTTAAAAGGATCACGTTTTAATTTTCTAGAAAATAACTGTCTGTAACCATGTAACACCAGATTCAAATCTGGATCTAGTTCTTTAAATTTGGGGGGTATTAAAACTCTACATTAGCAATTTGGGAGGTCGAGAAAGAAAATCCTATTAGATTGGCTTGTTAAATTTACTTTCTGTTTGTACATGTGACTCGCTTAACAGTTTGTCGTCAAAAGATTTTAAAAAGGATTTGAAGTTTGTTTTTTTGGCCGTTTTCATTGAAAATTCTTCATTTCTAGTTTGATATCACTCTATTTTCGCACATTTTCCATAGTTTTTTCAAAAACTGAGTTTTCTTAACTTGTAAAAGTCCTTCTCAAGGCACTTGTAGTTTGGTTTTCCTGTTTGTTTAAAATCATGTACTTTTTCATAAAGGCTTCTGATCGAATGCTATAACTTTATTAATGTTTCAAAAATCATACCTTGTTCCAATAGAATTTCAAATTTCTTTGAATGAACAACGTATTCAGTTTTATCCAGTAAAGTTGTGCAAAGGTTTTTTAAAAAGTTCCGGAGCAAGAGGTAAATCCTTGTGATGTTCGTGTAAATTTTTTTGGATATTCTAGAAGACTTTCAAGAAAAAGCCATAATCTTCGCGCCAGTGAGTTCCAAAATTGTTTCTTGCCATTCGCTGTTGTATATGGTTTTCGGGGGGGCAAACCACTTGATTTCGTTATATGGGGAAATTTTGGGATGAGGCCAAAACCCATAAAGGTTGTTTGCATCGGGCGTTTACAACAGATTTTTTTCGGGCTTTGTCTTATCAAAAATCTTTTTAAATATTTGTTATTTTTGCTTTAACATATCGTTTAATACATTTAGAAATGCCTCCGCGAATACCTTTTTTCGATCATTTAAATACATAATTATAATCACTAATTAACTGTAATTCTATCTTCGTTTAATTTTTAAAAATAGCGCCCCATGCGAACTTGGAGCGGTTAGATAATGTCGGATCAAGTTTTTAAAAAAATTAAAACAAAAAATTTCTGAAATTTTCGAATATATTTAGCAAGCCAAAAAAACCCTCTTGGATTTATAGAGATCCCGAGTTAATTTTTCCCAGATTTTTTCCTTTTAATTTTTCCAAAAAAGCCAAATAGTGTTGAAAATCTTTTCAGATATGCTCCGGCTGTCAATAGTGAATAGAAATCTTGATTTTCAGGTTTTGTGTAATCAAGTTTTTCAATACTATCGAATAAATTATAGGGAAATTTTTCCTTTTTCCCCCGATAGAATTTTAAAAAAACTCCCTTGTCGTCATTTGGCTGTCTTTTTTAGAATTTTTATTCAATTAATTCTTCCATCCGTAAAAATGAATTTGTATGCTTGAAATCAACTTTTTTGAGGTTTTTAGCTAAACTTTTTTTTATTAAGACGAAGGGGCCCAATGGGAAACTGAAAAAGTGTCTACGAATGAAAACTTGATGAACTTTTCTTGGTTTTATCAACTTCAAACTTTATACCCATAACCTGAATTTTTCTGGAATAATTTATATAAAGTTATCGGTGTTTGCGATCAAACACAAATTTCCCTATTGTTTAGCCAATTTTTTTTATGTACAAATAGTATCGTAATTTGACATATTGTGGCAGAAAACGGGAATATTTTGAGGAAATTTGAGGATTCAAGTTACAAGATAAATGAGCTGAACCTCTAAATTTACCTGTTAAAATGAACAATGATCTCGTACTTTTTTTCTTGTTTGATTATCAAAACCTCACATTCACAAATATGACAAAGACTAGAATTTTGGTACGCTAATTCTTCCTTCTTCGGTCAATTTCATAGGGTTTTTTGTTCTTAGAAATTATACTTTTTAGCTAGTATTTTGATATTTTATTGAGCTTCTTCAAACAATTTTTGCAGGAACATTAGGCAAATCGTCTTCATTTTCGTCTCGATAACATATCGGTTTTATACATGCGATTCGTCACATTTGACACTAAATATAGAGTAAAACATAAGGAATATGCTTCTGAATCTTCGTTGTAGTCGATTTTTGCGGATTGTTTTTGCATGTGGGAACTTCTCTAATATGCTTTCAAAAATCCATATAAATAACGTAAGGATGAGAAAAATTTCTTTTGATAATTAGTAAATGTTGTTGTTTGACCTGGAAACGGCATAATTGGGTTACAAACTTCATGTTTTTGCAAATTTCTAAATGATCTGTTAAATTCCAGATTTGTAGAAATGGCTTAAACATCTTCTACATAGCAATTTTTTATGTTCGTGTTTAGATAACTGAGAATCACGAGTTTATTTAAATCGGTTATCAAACATAATGAGATTTGTCTTCTTGTTTAACATACCAATAAGTCAATGTTTAACTCAGCGTCGTATTTTTCAGAAATTTTGTAATGGAAACAATATTGAGTTTTCTCATCATAACTGTAGATATTTATAGACCATTTTTGGATATTTGTACTTGGAATTGTGACTTCGTTTTTCAAATAATTGTATATCTTTTAAGGACATTTGGATACTCGATACCTGAAAAATACTCGTCATTTACAAATTTTTCATATTGTTTTGCTCGTCAACATGTGTCTCGGGTTTTTCAATAGCACATCGGATAGAATAAATAAAGCAATATCATCTTTATTTTTGATATTTATACAAGCTTTCTTATCTTTGATTTTCTTTGGCAAATCGATATATGATCCTGCGTTCATCATTTCGTGTTTATTAAGGCTCAAAAACTAGTTGTTGCAGCTTTTAAAATTCCATCCAGAACCCTTATTTGGATGATTTGTTTGTTCACGATGTGTTAATTTATTAAATTGTTTAGAAATAAAGTCGTTTACATCAAAGATCTCGTCTGCTTTTTATAGTAAAATACATTTGGGCAAGTTTGTGGTTCACCGTTTACTAAATTTCGTTCATATTCACATTCCAAAGAGAGATTATCCTTCATATTTTTAACATTCTCTTGAAATTTTTCTATTAAAACTTTTAATTTTCTGGCCTCATAATTGATAGATATTTGTAAATTGACATGGAATTATCGTTTAAGTTTGTTAAAATGGTATTGCTTGAAAAGACCGGTATTGAGGATAACACTTCTACATCAATGAATTTTTAGGGTTTTCGTTAAGAGTTTTGTCAATTTCTTCGATCATTTCAGACTTAGTTTTAACGTTTTTTTTCAATGGACAATTTTTCAGCGATTGATTGATTTTTTCATCTTTAAATAGATTTAGATCTTTTTTATCTTCCTTAAAGTTTTTCTTTAATTCTCGTATTTTTCTATATTGTACATCTTTTCATGTCTACAATTTGATTTTTCTTTAGCCCATTGTCTTAAAAAATTGTTCATTTTCGTAAATTTCTTTCTTTTTGGCATGGATTTTGGAGCATAATGGCGATCATAGTTTTTTCTTAAAAATTTCTTTTTTGCAAAGGAATTTACTTTTACCCTCATTTAAATAGGGAAAATTTCTTAACTATTGAATTTGAAAAAGTAATGCTTTTTTACTTGAATTTGACA
Organism: Homalodisca vitripennis; assembly: GCF_021130785.1. NCBI lineage: Eukaryota > Metazoa > Arthropoda > Insecta > Hemiptera > Cicadellidae > Homalodisca > Homalodisca vitripennis. The sequence goes on along the minus strand of NW_025782965.1, from coordinate 9,722 downwards.
GAAATCGCAAATTTTGGTGAAACAGTGATAGATTCTTCTATTTATTATAGAAAAATCCGGTAAACTAAGACTTAAAATTATTGAAAAATAGTTTATTATGGACAAATAGTACTTTAATTACTATATTGGTTTTATTTTTGAGGTAATTTAAATTCTTTATACTATTTTTTCAATAATTTTTTCTTTAATTTTCCAAGATTTTTCTTAAGATTTTAATGTATTTTACATCAGAATTTTCGTTGATTCGTGCAACATTTTCAAATAGATTGATTTGAGAAAGTAGAAGCAAACAGTATAGATTCGGTTAATTTTTTTCATTCGTGAGTTACTGTTTGATTTTACAAGATTCGTTTATTGTCCTTTAAACAGTATTTTCCCTGATTTACTGTTGGCTCCGAAAGTGGTCTAGAACCGCCATATTACTATCTACTTTTTATATAAATTTATATATATATATATAATATATAATATATAAATATATAAAATTTTTTGTATTGATATATATATATATATATGATTTATTAGATTTATTGTGTCAAAAAAGGTTTGATTCCCCTGATCATAAGTTACAGTTACAGTTGAGTTTCAGTGTAAAGTTTGTGATATATATATATATATATATAATAGTATAAATATATTTATATAAATATATATATCACAAACTTTTACACTGAAAACTCAACTGTCAACTGTACTTATGATCAGGGGAATCAAACACTTTGTTGACACAATAAATCAAAAATTCTATTATTATGTAGTAAGTATAATAAATATAATGTATTTGCTTTTAAAGACAGTCATATATTATCACACAACTATTTGCTTTCGTGAGGTTGTAGAAAATGTAAAAATGAAAGTGTTTCAGGAAAAGTACTACTGCTACAAACAGTTCTATATCCAATACGAGTTGGTTCACGATGAATGAAATGAAATCTGCAAGGTAGGTTGGTAAGAGGATAAGTAAGAAAATAAGGATGAAAAATGTATTATATCCAGCAGCTGAGAATGGTGTTGAAAGAGCGCCCCATGTCTGAGAGTTCCGAAATTTCTGTTAGTAATTTACGATTTAAATTTGCTCTCTTTAATATAACTCATTCTCTTGGGAAATTTACTCATTTTCATTCTTTTCCCTGTTTCGTAATTGTTTTTTAGTTAAACAGAAAAAAAATGTAAAACAAGAGCTTTGTTTTTTCACTACAATAATTTTACTAATAATTCTCAATTTTTAAAACAAAGGCTACAAAGTTTATAAATTTTTTATTTTACACAAATCAAGGATTTCAAATTTGACTCGCGAAAGACAAAAGCCCAACGATATTGTATTTATTACAATGCTAAAACAGAAGAGTTATTAAAATAGAGTCATGTCCAAGTGAAAAAGTAAGGTGGCCTAAACAAAAGTGCCAAATTGAAAACAATCTATGAACAGTTTGTTACAATTAATTGAAGTGTATAATATTTTCACCGATTTTCTACCAAATTCTATTTAATGTAAAAATAAATCTTGTATGAGAGGTAACATACGCGTACATCAACCTTGTTTTTTTTATGGAATTCTAAATTGAACAATCTAAAAAAATATTTCAGTATTGTTTCTTGTGAGACGTTCAGAGCTGAGATTACTTTATTTCCAATGTACCTGAAAGTAAAGTTTGAGTTTTTCGACGATGTGAAATGCGTTAAATGTTGTACAAGCTTTGAATAAACTTTACCTTCGGCTCTGTACCCACCCTAGTCGGAATGTGATATTTTTCTTTACGTTTAAAATCTATACTGAAACATTATTCAGTAATTTACTCGAGGATTTATTGATGAAAGAACCACTACCCTTTAAAAGTGTTCTGATCAATTGTTTTTTTGTAAGGAACTGCAGAAACGTTTCTGATTGTTTTCAATATTTAAATAGTAGTGACGAGAACTCAGTTTTTTTTTAGGGGTTTAAATAAGAGTTACATTTCAAATATCTATATATTATGTTATATATACAAGGTGTCCAGCAACCATTCGAAAAAAACTTTGCCATAAATGTTTTAGCAGGCCAAAACTAACAAATAATGCAATATAAACAGGTGCCCTATTTCACTTCGTTTAGCGTTCTGTCTGTCTGTATGTGTTTTTGGGAAAAAAATTACTACTCAAAAACCACTTAAGATACAGAATTCAAACTTAAAGTTATGTTAACCTAGTGTTGGTCCTTTTCAGTGAAAAAAATAAAAAAATATCTTCATTGCATTTCAAAATGGCGGGCCCGTTTCAAAAATTTTTCAAATTGTAATTAGCTTTTGAAACGGCTACTTTGACAACAAATTCACCAGGATACATTTTTTAGCATATTTTATTTACAAATTCAACAATTTTTTTTGTTTCAAAAAATAATTGACTAACAAATAACTGAGTTACAGCACCCAAACGTAAAAAACAGGTTAAAGCCATGCATTGCAAGTACATACAACAATGTAGTGGATTTTTACGAATAAACGTTTTTAAAGGTTCTTTATTAAAATAGTGAACAATATTATAACCTGAAATTTAATATTTTATTTTTAAATTTGTTTTAAGGTAAATTTAAAAAAAATTCTTAACCAATTGTGAATCCTGGTTTTTAAATCTTAAAAAAAAATGTTAATAGGGCACGTTATGGTTGGGTATAGGGTTTTTTACATGGCAATTGTGTTAAACTGCGTAAATAAATTCAATGTGTTTGAAAAATTTTATTGAACATGATATTTTTATTAAGAAATCCAATGATTACATTACTGTAAAACTTTCTAATCGTTGCTCAAAGTGGCGTCCTTGTAGGCTGTTGCAGATTCTGAAGCGTCATAAGTACGATTCTCTCACCCCTTCAAAAGGAATTACTGTCTTGAATAACGCAGCAAGCCTCAACCAACTCTAGCTACTAGATCCATTTCATTTCTGTATGGGAGTTGTATACACTAATTGCTTCAATGTGTCCCCACAAGTAAAGATCAATGGGTGTGAGGTCAGGTGACCGTGGAGGCCAAGGGACGGGACCTCCACGTCCAATCCAACGATTCTCCATACACTTCATTCAAATGTTGTCTAGCAATCAGGGAAAAGTGGGCCGGTGCTCCATCGTTTGGAACTACATTCTTTGTCTAGTTTCAATAGGAACATGTTCCAACAGCTCAGGTAAGATTTCCCTAAAAAAAAAAACTTCATAAGTAGGTCCGTTCAGCTGTTTGGTATAAGTGGGCCCAATCAAATATCCGTCTACTATTCCAGCCCAGATATTGACAGTAAATTTTTTCCTGAAACATACGTTGCACAATTTCATGAGCGTTCTCTTCAGCTAATAAATGGCTGTTTCGGCTATTAAATATGCCATCTCGAGTAAATGACGCTTCGTCAGTAAAGAGAACATACCTTAAAAAATCGGGTTCATCAACTAATTTGTGAAGGAACCAACGAGAGCAGTCTACCCTGAGAGGAAAATCTGCAGGTTCTAAGGCTTGTACTTTCTGATGTCTGTAAGGGCACAAATTTTCTTCATTTAACACTTTCCACACAGAACTTTTTGCATACATCCAAATTATGAGCAATAGCGCGAACGCTGGTGGAGGGGCTTTCTTCTACGAATAATAAAACCTCTTCTTCAAAATCAACAGTCCGTACGGATGTTACCCATTCTACAACATTATTTTTCAAATGTCCAGTTTCCCTAAGACGAATATGAACGGCACTGAAGACGCTATGAACTGGGTGCAGCCTATCTGGAAAGCGCTCTCTGTACAATCTGCTAGCTAATCTGGCATTGCCTCCAGCAAGTCCGTAACACAAAGTGAATATCAGCATACACTTCAAAGTAAAAGGGTTCATATCGTACAAGAAACAAAAAGAAATTTAAATTAACAGGAAAAACTAACAGGAATTACAAAGAACAGAACATTCAAACAGTGACAATCACGTTCAAAACATAGACTTGCTCAACAATGTCTTGATAGTTTGTTTATTAGTTTTTTCTTCATTTAAAACCCACCTGATTTTGGATGCTGATTGTTGGTCAGCTGTTTTCAAGTAATATTATGCTATTGTTTTTTTAAGAGGATTGTGAATAGTTTGTTTCTTTTTTATTTGTGTGTGTGTAACACATTGATTACTGTAAATGGAAAAAAATGATATTATTTTTTTTAGGTTATAATAATTGTTCAGTATTTTAATAAAGAACCTTAAAAAGTTCATTCGTAAAAATTCCACTACATTGTTGTACGTACTTGCAATGCATGGAATTTACCTTGTTTTTACGTTTGGTGCTGTAACTCAGTTAATTGGTATTCATATTTTTGAAAACAAAAATTGTTGAATTGATAATAAAATACGTTAAAAAAAGTTAACCTGGTGAATTCGTTGTCAAAGTAGCCCGTTTCAAAGCTAATACAATTTAAAAATTTTGAACGGCCGCCATTTTAAAATGCAATGAGATATTTGTTTTACTTTTTTCACTGAAAAGGACCAACACTAGGTTAACATAACTGTTAAGTTTAAAATTCTGTATCTTAAGTGGTTTTTGAGTAGTAATTTATTTCCCAAAAAACACATACAGACAGACAGACGCTAAACGAAGCGAAATAGGGCACCTGTTATATTGCATTATTTGTTAGTTTTGGCCTGCTGAACAATGTGACAAAGTTTGTTCGAATGGTTGCTGTACACCCTGTATATAGATATCATACAGCTTTATGATAACGTTGCATTACTACATAGAGTTTTCATTTCGCCTTCTTTTAGTGGGTTGAACATAAGGGGAGATAATCAGGTTTATTTTATAAGACCATGGTATCCTTGTATTAGTTATTGTATCTCAACCTCAATTTTTGGTTATTTTCAAGCATTTTTAATGATACCTTCTTTGTTACAAATAGATATTTCTAATAATACGTTAGGTACCCTTTCGTAATTGCAAACGGCTCATTTCAATGTACTAAACTTATGTTTGTCATTGTTAAATACCACGTAACAGTAAACTGCAGCTCTAATGCTTTCAACGTGTTATAAGGCTATTACGTGTTATAATTAGCGAAATTATAAAATCATAAAAGTTTGCGAGTGGGGTATGGCAGAACGCTAACATGAACTGCATCAGAGAGTTAACTGCTCCTTACACGATATGGCGTGCATCTGTCTTGCTCCGTTGGTTAACACCATACCCTTGTACGTAAGACAGGTGATATACTTGAATTAATAGTTAAGCCTAAGTTTGTTGCTTGGGCGTTAGTGAAGTCTGTCACTCGAAGTACTGGAAACACTTTCTGTCTGTCTGTAAGCACGATATCTCGAGAACAAAGTGTCGTAGACTTTAAATGTGCATATAGCTACAATTTATGTAGTGAACATGGAGTTCGATGATGGTGCACAACACTCCATAAGATTTGGCTGAGCGTTATCAATCATTTTAATATTTTTCTGAGAAATATGTTATTTTAACATATGGAATTGAAATAAATTAAGGCAAAATATCCATAAGATATCTCTAAAAGATCTCTAAGATTTACAATTTAAGATCTGACCTGCATTCTACTTAGACAAGAACGAGTTATATGATGGTGCAGGAATAACCATGGAATTTGGCTCAGAGTCATTGAAGCCTACCTCTTACTCAATTGACTCAAGCTATGGACTTATAATTTTGCATACAACCTCAGCAAATCTGTTAAGCAACGTGTGGTTAATCTACTCCTATGTATAGGATGCATAGGATAAAATTAAATTTTACATTTTATATTATTTTGACATAAGAGTCAAATCAAAATTATTGTTAAATACATACGATAATAAATTAACATATTTTATGATACCAATGGACACTATTAATTACAGTAAGTATAAAATAAGTATAATTTTCACCGGTTCAACAGAATTCAAAAGTAAATGTTTCTTATAGTAAGTTGTGGTGACTGTGTAATAAGAATGTAAAACTGTGTGCTTTTGTGTTTGTAATATATGATTAAATTCGTTTAAACCGCAAATTTTAATAAACTTTCGTAAACTATATCAGCATTTAATATGAAACGGTTCTGGTAAACAGTATAGTATGTACATGAAAAACTTTTATTTATAGAACATACAAATATCTCAATCTGTTTTATTTGTAGTTAACATTGAAATTGGAGTTGTAGCCTTGAAATTGCAATGCAATCCTATTTATCCAGAGGGATAATAGATTTTATATATTTTTACTGCAAGCAATACTAATGTGATGTACCTTAAATTATATAATCATGAAAGAACTAAATGTAACATCCACACTGGTTCCCATTAAGAAAAACCTTTGGTGTAACTGACAATTGGCACGAGATTCTCTTGGCAGAAACAACGGAGGGAACACAATAATGATATGATCCTGGTTAATAATTAATTGTACTTGGTTATGAATTCAGATGAGAAAGTTTATGAGGAGTTTCTTTTAACTAACATCTTCAACTAAATTTAACGGAAATTTTCTTAATTAGCAAAATAATAAAATTGTTTATAATGGATTTTAGGGTGTGAAATTATTTCTTTCATAAGTGCAACCATATATTCTACATCTTTAAGTAATTTAAAGCACACTTAAATTTATTGAGAATATTCACGCAATTGAAGCATATTGAGAATAGCATATACTTGCCGTATTAACTGTTGCCTTTGGAATTGTTTTGCCCGTATATTTATATATATATTATATATATATATAATATATATACAGGGTGTATATTATGTCTGGAAACACCCAAAATAATAACCTTTAATAATTTAAATATAAATTGGAAACCTATTACAATCGTTGATAGAGATTGGGCCATCTACTTTTTGGAACAATGTTTTGTTATGTCACACCTAACCACGGGGACGTCCTGCCGAGGGTATCGTGAATCATTCTTAATGGAAGCCTATACCTTGTGATACATAATTTTAAGAGGTAATAGCTGTACTGAATTGAATGCCGACAAAACCACGCATTCTCAAAGGAATTATTCTTATCAGAAAATAAGAGCATTTTTAGTATTGGAAAATTTATACTGATGTTCAACAATGTAATTTTAACATGGTTTTCTTTGCCACAAAATGTGTTTTACACCTAATTTTTTAGCATTTTTTTTAAATGTTCAAAATTAAAATAAAACAAAAAATTTCATTTTAAAGCTGGTTCTATTAGCACAAAATTTTGCCAGTTTTTATATTACAGTACAATTATGGAAAATACTTTATGTTATTGATTTCCGTTATTACAAATAAAAATAGATAATGTATGCTGTTAGGAAAAAGTCTTACAACAAACGTTTTATACCTGGCATTTCGGTGGTCAAAGCAATTGTTCGACACTGTGTTTTCCTTCTAATTCTACGGCTTTGACACTGGAGCCAATCTTGTGTAAACATGATTCGACAGAGTTGCCTAACAATTTTCTTCAGTTATCAAATGCAATCTTCCTCTATAAGAATCCTGTTTCTTAGGTCCTTCCAAATTATCGCTCCGGGGCTTTCTTCTATAAACATTGGATTTTAAATGAACCCCATAGGAAATAATCGACTTTGGTGACAAAAAATCCGGATGATTCTTGGAGGGCCATTTCGGATTTCTCCTCTTATTCGGCCAAAGTCCATTTATGAGGAAAACCTTAAAATCCAAATTACTCTCTTACCTGTCCTCCCCATAAATGGGGGTGGGATGCACCATCCGTTGCGTGAAAGGAACCATGACATTATCCAATAAGTCTATTCTCCTGATGCAAATTATATGTGAATAGGCTGGTTTATTAGAATTATTTCATTTGTAGGAGTTCATATTGTATTAAAGTTCCGTGCATTTAAAATTTCCATTGATTGAAAAAGGAGGTCACAACGAATTTTTGTGTTACCTATAAAATTCCACACCATACGTTCAGATTTTTAGTCAGGTTGCTGTGAATGGGACTCGAGTACAGATCCAATGTGGGTATTTCACTAGCCCAGTAACGTGGCAATTGTGCCTGTTATACATTGCCATTTAAGGAAAAAAAGTTGCCTTCATCAGAAAAATAGTATGTTGGTCAGCAAAATCTCTATTGTCATCACATTTGCGCCATTCCACAAGTTTCACAAAAACTCAACTCTTCTGTTCGTAATCATCCTCACTTAACTGTTTGGACTAAATGAAACTTTAAAATGGTGTTGATAGTTTTATTAAATTTTCAAAATCTTACTCACGAGACATAGGGGTGCATATCATGTTTGCTGTGCAGCTTTTCTGAGCGATGTAATGTGGGTCCTTCAGATAAATGTTTTGCAAAACATCTAGTGCATGTTCTTCATCTGTTGCAGATTGTATCCTAACCCCGGACTTGTAGGCCGATTACGTACACCTCCCTGGTCATTCTCAAAACGCTCAATAGTTTTTGATAATTGTTGAAACACTTATGGGATTCCTTTCTGAGGAAAGTGTCATTTTTTTTTTAAACAAGATTACAAAAACTTTCCCCGATTAAGAACTTTGACGATCGCCATATCCTTCGCATCATCAACAGAGTAATTCGTTCTCTTTCAGACAATGTCCATTAAAAATGCCAAATAAAAAGACTGAACTACTGTAATTTAGATAACTTGTTGACAGCAAATGCGATCAGATACACTGATTAACTCGACAGTAATGATATGACCATTGTCCATGTGTAATTCCCAAGCTTAGACCTGTCTAGTGAAAGCTCCATGCACAACAAACTGGAAACCTGTAGACCACATGATTAATAACACTATAATGTTTCTCATAGGCTAGTGACACTTCTGTCTCTTAAAAACCTCTTCCTGCTGACTGGAAAATACCAATAACAAGATTCATATGTAATCAGAGAAAGTGGACTCATAAAAGTTTTATTCATTCTAATAAAAAACTGGTAAATTTGGTACTAATGAAAACCTAGCCTTTAAAAATAAATTTGTTTATTTTAGTTTAATTGAACATTTAAAAAAATGCTAAAAAATTAAGTGTAACACATTTTGTTGGCAAGAACCATGTTAAGTTACATTGTTGAACATCAGTACAAGTTTTCAATACTAAAAATGCTCTATTTTCTGATAGAATAATTCCTTTGAGATGCTGTTTGTGGCATTCAATTCCAGTAAGCTATTACCTTTAAAAATTATGTATCACAAGGTATAGGCTTCCATTAAGAATATTCTCGATACCCTCGGCAGGACGTCGCCCCTTGGTGTGAACATACACAAAACAGTGTTCCCAAAAGTAGATGCCCAATCTCTATCCACGATACGTAAGAGGTTTTCAAATTTATATTTAAATTATTAAAGGATATATTTGGGTTGGTTCCATACATAATATACACCCTGTATATATATATATTTATATATATAATATATATATATATATGTTATAAATTTATAATATATTAATTTTATTGTCTGTGAAAAATGAACAAAAAATAATCACCTAACCAAAAGTTCTCCCAAAAGAAATGTTAAAAGCGAGGGAAACTGTTTTTAACAAAATAAAGTCGAATTTTATAAAATTACTTATTTTATTTTTTACAGTTTCTTCGGTTTTTTTGTCGTGGCGACCCCTTTTTTGTGGCACACGAAATTGTTTTAATTATTTTTTTGGAACCCGAAATCTTTTTTCCTGCGCTAAAAAGGTAAATTTTGACTTCCTGCCGTTTCCTAGTCCGCCCATCCCCTTAAATTGTCACTGAATAAAAGATACCGCCTACCCATCCGAATCCCCGCCCCTTTACA
>NW_025782964.1:0-33260 GCF_021130785.1 Homalodisca vitripennis | reverse complement strand
AAAATGTAAGTTTTGGAATTAAAAAAAAAAAATTAATTAGATTTTATAGGAATACAGTTTAACATATCATTTTAAAGAGGAAAGATAGAACTTTCAAGAAAATATAATATCTTATACATAATATTTAACAGTTAAAAAAAAAAAAAAATCTGGAAACCAATTAATTTATGCAGACCGGGTTATAAAAACAGCAAATAGCGAGCCAGACTCCAAATGTGTTAACCCTTCCTGTGTAAGATTTTTAATTTTCCCATTTATTGGCGTGGCATTTACCCCACTAAATGAGTTAACACAGGTGCTGGATACTGATATATGTTTAATTATTGAATCTCCAATTACAAGAATTGTATTTTCAATAGGCTTTTAACTTTTTGTGTAAAATTAGGGTTTTCCCAAATGTATTTAGACTTCCCATTTTGAAATCTCTTTTATATGTCTTTTCTGTTGACTTCACAGTTACTTTTTTATTGTCATCAAATTCAATTTTCCTGTTATTTTTTCTTGTTTGAGATTGTTTATTGTGTTTATGTTGGTGTGTAGCGTTTTTGCTTGAGACATGTAGCAACTTTGCTGTATGTAACATCATTGTTCTTTTTGTCAGATAATGGCCTATACTTATTACTTATTGGTATATTAAACACAGCATTTTTCTTCGGAGGATGAACTTTTTGTTCGTTTGATAGTTTGCCATTTATTACCATTATTTTATTCAATGTACTTGACTGTGTGTCACTGCTAAAAGCACTGTCACTTTCCATTGAATCAAAGACATCAGATGAACTTCACCACTCCATCTGCAGCAGTAGGACACATCATTTCCATAATTGTGGGTCGAATCTAAACTTAAGTAATTAACTGTTGTACAAGCACATGGCAAGCTGAGCACGCTTTGTTATAAACCACACTGGTTTTAACCCATTGCGGATCAACGACGTGGAGGGTGACGCGGAGCGAGGCGTGGACCAAAAGCACAATGACGTGACCCTCACGCGGATGACGTGGTACGGATGACTCATTTGTTTTGAACGCTTATCGCTGTTATAAGTCTCGGATATTATTTATAGTCCGTTTTCCTGGACTGGCTTCCTATCTTATCTCTGGTACCTGTCCACAAATACTCCCCCTCGTTATCGGTCAATAACGTTTTTATTTGCGACAAATTGTTTGTCTGAGTCGTACAGTCGTGGCGTTCGATTTTCCTTTGCCTCGTGTGCGTGTACGTAAATAAAATGGGTGATAATTTACGATCATCTGAATTAGATAGACTATTATTAGAAAGTGGAAGTGATATCGATAGTGTTATTGAGGATAGAGACGATTCTATCACGCGTATAATTGTTTCCGTGACTATCACACCAAAATCCACTACTAAGACAAAGACAGTCTCAATATTTTGTAAATATTAGATTAGTTGTTTCTTGAATTGACAGTTTTATTAGAACATTTTTTTATTGTGTAAAACGTTTGATCCGTCCTATATCAAACAGCTACAACACGCAAAAAACGTAAGTAAAAATGTTATGTACCTGTATTTTTACATTTGTTCTAGTATAATATACTTGTCTAATATGATCTGTATAATGTTTATATAACATAAATAACAACATAAACAAACAAAACATGTATAATTATATACGCTGGCCTAATTAGCGAGCGCGCTAAGCAGGCAGGTAGGCGTGCAAACACTGCGGGTGCTGCGTTGTAATACGGATTAATTCGTACTCTAAGGCCCGCGCGCGCGCCGTTTTCACGATCCGCAATGGGTTAAAGTTAAGTAATTACTGTTGTACAAGCACATGGCAAGCTGAGCACACTTTGTTATAAACACACTGGTTTTAAAGTTAAGTAATTACTGTTGTACAAGCACATGGCAAGCTGAGCACGCTTTGTTATAAACACACTGATTTTAAAGTTAAGTAATTCCTGTTGTACAAGCACATGGCAAGCTGAGCACGCTTCGTTATAAACACACTGGTTTTAAAGTTAAGTAATTACTGTTGTACAAGCACATGGCAAGCTGAGCACGCTTTGTTATAAACACACTGGTTTTAAAGTTAAGTAATTACTGTTGTACAAGCACATGGCAAGCTGAGCACGCTTTGTTATAAACACACTGGTTTTAAACTCTAGGAAAACAGTATTCCAGTCATTGGTTATGTTAATGTTACCATACATGATTTGCTGTACAAGGGCCTCCACATACAGAATCATATAAATTTCACAGTCCCGAGTTCTTTTGTTGTGCCACATTTACCATGTGTATGGGGACACTTTTGTCATTATATAAATATGATTTTTCTTGGCTACCTTCTCCACATGACTTAGGTTGTATGTTTCCCATTCAATCAAAATATAACAATTTATTTTGTGCTTTAGCATATAACATTAGACCAGTGAGAGCCTTCCGAATCACAATTACTTCAGTTATTTATTAGGGAAAAGATGTATGCTAATTTTTATTATAACTAAATTATAAAAAGTAAAAACAAAAAAAGTATAAGACTGGCATTTTATTTGAAATGAGTGTATTTATTGATAAAAATAAAGGAAGAATTACAATTTAAAACACAAGATATTTATGTGAATTATTATCCAAAAAAAAATTGGATAAATTGTTTTGGTGCATCCTCAAGTGAGCAATGTTAGAATGGATTTTTCAGAGATTTACTTGATGCATTCCAAAAAGCTTTTCCTATTAAAACATTCAACATTTCAGAGAAATCAAAAAAAAAGAAAGAATGGATAACAAAAGAAATTAAATATATATGCAACCATAACAAAATTCCTAGCCCAAAAATCAAAGTTTAATTTTTCACAAAATTTCAAATCATACATTAAATTTCAAATCATACATTAAAGTTTTTAAAATTAACTATAAAAAAGAGATAAACAAAGCAAAGAAAAACTATAATGAGAAACTGTTGGCTGACTCAGATAATTTAATGAAAGGGATATGGTGGATTGTGCAACGCGAACTTGGAAGACATCCAAATGTTGGTTCCTGCACTGAGGTACCTGCAATATTGGTAAGAGGGAAAAGCTCACAGACTAAAAAAATAGCTAAATACTTTAATTAATTTTTTGTAAAGCTGCACAGGAGGCTGCTAAGGGAGCACCACTACCTAGAGCCCTGGCATTATTGGATAAATTGCAATTTCATTTAATTCCAAAGTTTAATTTCCAACCAGTAGCTGAATCAGTAGTTTTAAAAGTAATAAAACAACTACCAAAAAAATCTTCAATAGTGCAGTCATTGAAGCATTATTGGCCCGAATTTTTTTACTGTGAACCGAATTGCATACAATTTTGGAATTAGGTCCATCTTACCCTTAACTTCAAAAGTGAAAATGATTTGAACTCCGCAACCACCCTGGGGGTGGTTGCCACCCCTTCTCGGGGGTGAATTGTTTTTTCTTCTAAATAACCTCGGATATCGATAGAAGCCCTAATTTTAAGCAAAAAATAATCTATACAGTTTTTTCGAAAAATCCAATAATTTTCAAGTTACTGGCAATTTAAAATTCGCATTTTTTTCACGTTTTTCATCGGTTTTTTGCAAATATCTCCAAAAATATATGTTTTTATTGAAAATATTATAAATAACAAAATTGTAGCAGGTAAATAAATAAACAATTTGGGTTTTTATAAAGTATTCTAAGTGCAATATTAAGCTAGATATTAAAGATCAAAGCAGTTTTTTTATTGTCTGAAATTTAATCGATGTGGTCAATGCCATCTAGCGGCGAGCAGATGCATTTTAGGAATTCTAATAAAAAAGGGTTTTGTAGTGCTTGAAATAAGCTTTAAAATGAGCACTATTAAAAGTCTTTTTGCACGTAAAATAAGTGAGCTGTATTGCAAATAAGAGGAGCATCTAATGTTTTTTCTTTTAAATCAATGGGTTTCATAAGTGCCATTTCCACCAAAATTAAAACTAATCGTATTCCGCCTAGAACTAACTTTATTATGAAGAGTTTGATAGATTTTATCAGTTTGGGTGCTTCAGGATACATATTTTTTCAAAAAAAGTCACGATTAAAAAAAATTCAAATTAAAAAGAAAACCATCTTTTTTCATAATATCTCCAAAATGACGACATATACGTATAAAAGTGTAAGAATGAAAAATTTAGGTATTTTTCTGACAAACAATTTGGGTTTTTTGTTTTTTCTGTCAAACAAAAATTGACGGAGATATGATTGTTTAAAGAGCGCGTGGCAGCGCAATCACAGCCTCTCTTAAGCCCTTTAACCCTTCACCGTTTGAGAAAAAGGTTTTTTTACTACATATTGCAATGAAGGATGTTGTAGCTCTCTTAATTACCTTTACAATGGTTTTTTTATAAATTGTGATAGCATGAAAATTGAAGGAGTTATGGTCCAAAAACTTATCATATTTTTTTCTACTTAGTAACTGAAAATTTCGGAGTGTGAATATCTGGAGCAATGTGAAAGTACGCAATGTAATAGAGACCCAAAACTATTGTAATGTGTACATATATACATAATATGGCTCACATATTTTTGAAACGTGGGCATGAATACATACCAACGTTCTTATATGTATATATTACACATTTGAGTGAATTTTATATAATTTGTAAATAATTTATTCAATAAATGATAATTTTTTACTCTAAATTAAATTATTTTTAAATATATAATCATACATATTTACTTTTTTAATTTAGGGGTAATTTTAAGGGTAGAAAAGCTTAAGAATATGATAATCATTTTGAGAGTGTGGAATAATATTTAAATCCTTTTTATTTTACAAAAATTTTTTTTAAATTTTTTATCAAGGGGTAGTTTTCAAGGGTTGAAAGGGGGTTAAAAATTTGATAATTATTATAGAGAATTAAAATATTACTTATTCTATACTTAGATCTTTTTATGTCATACCAAAGTATTTTTTTGTGATTTTTTTTCAATTTAGGGGTTGTTTGCAAAGGTTGTAAGATTTTAAAGGGGTTGAAAATGATTTTAATATGAGGTAATTGTGTTAGAAAACACTTTACAATTTCACCACTTACTATTATACATGTTTTCTAGCGATAAAATGGCTCAATTTCAAATTTTCCCATTAAGGGGTTGTTTACACCCCTTAAAAATAATAGGCGGAGTTCAGATCATTTTCACTTTTGAAGTTAAGGGTAAGATGAGCCTAATTCCAAAATTTCATGCAAATCGGTTCACAGTAAAAAAATTCGGAGGTAAGACCGTATTTTTCGTTTCAATGACTGCACTACAACTGGTTGGGATGAAATTCCCACAGCAGTTTTGAAGAATGCAGCCCTTATAATTCTAAAACTCTTGACAAAAGCAATAAATAATATGTCACTACTAACTGGTTATTTTCCAGAAAAACTTAAATATTCAACTGTGCTTCCTCTAATTAAAAAAATCTGACAAAGCCGACCCAAATAACTATCGCCTTGTAGCACTGCTTCTGGTTATTTAAAAAATATATGAAGATATTATATTGAACCAGTTCGAGAGCATTTTGTTCAGTTTTTAACTAAATATCAATTTGGTTTTAGGAAGAATAATTGCTCTACTACAGATGTGGTCTTTAATTTTATTAATCAAGCTCTGCAGGCCTTGGATGGGTTGGGGATAACACTTGGAGTCTTCTGCAATCCATCTAAGGCTTTTGATTGTGTCATTCATGAGATTTTGCTTGAGAAACTTCAGTATTAAGACATGAGTAAAAATTAAATAGCAAGGTTTAAATCATATTTACTAAACAGATACCAAATAGTTAAAATCACTACTAAAAATGGTTTGGATTGTTTTTTCAAAATGGCAAAAAGTTCAGTACGGTATCCCTCAAGGATCAAAATTAGGACCTTTTTTATTTCTAGTCCATGTGAATGACCTTCCCTTTAATTTTGATGTCCGTCTAACTTTGTTTGCAGATGACACAACAGCGCTCATAACAGCCAAAACTCTTCCAGAAATTAACATTAAACTGCACTTAACAATCCGTCAGCTCTCAAATTGGTTCAAATGCAATGGTTTTAAATATCATTTTTTCTAAAACTAACATGATCAACTTAGAACAATAAAAACCAACTACAATATATCTTATCAAATAGAACATAATAAACAATTGAAGTTAATTAATTCGGCAAAATTCTTAGGAGTATAATCTATGATGATTTCAAGTGGAATGAACACATTAATGATTTTTGCCCTAGACTGAAAAATGCTATATTCGTCATTAGGCATATTACAAGAGTTGTAACTTTTCCTACGACCAAGGCAGTCTTAATGGGTATTTTCAGTCGCTTTTATCTTATGGTATTATATTTTGGGGACATAGTAGTTACAGCCACAAAATCTTTATTATGCAAAATCGAGCAATACGGTACGTACTATTGCTAACATTAATTTTAGACAGTCATGCCACCCATTTTTCAAATACCGGTAGTTCAAAATTTTAAGATTACCTGCTCTCTAAATTTTAGAATTAGCTGTATTTGTAACAAAAATAAATCCAGTTTTATAAAACTCCATCATTGCCATGATTACAGTACAAGAAACAAAAACAAGTTCCATTACCCTTCTCATCAACTCACTCTTTTAGAAACTGACCATTTTATAAATGAATTAAATTATTTAACAATTTACCTCCAAATTAAACTTTAGAAGATAACTACATAAGTTGTTTTTAGAAAGCGACATAAAAAATTGCTTATTGAAGCCTGTCCTTATAAAATTTTACATTTTTGTCCTGAATTAATTGTATAGAACTGTATCATACTATTTTAACTGTTATTATAATTTGTCAAAAATTCTGTAATACTATAAATTTTGTATTATATACTAAAAATGACGTGTTACATGTTTACAGTTGCATTGCAACATTCTATTGTAAACCTATGTAACAAATAAATAAAAATAATAACAGGGTTACGGAAAATGATCTGCAGCATTGTTACGAACAATGGAAAATTCGTATGAAGCAGTGTAGGGATCGAGGGGAGGAGTAGAATGAAGGGGTTAACATAAAATTGTAAATAACATTTGTTTTCAGCCCCAGTCCAGTTATTTTTAGCCACATCTATATAATCAAATCTAGTAATTTCAGCAAACTAAATCATTAGCATGCTAGTAAAATTAAATTTTAACTGTATCATAGAAATATTTTATCATAAAAATAGTCAAATGTGGGCACTATTATAAAAACTAACAATATATTTGGTTGTCTACAACCAATTTAGCCCTAAATAAGCATCTTACCTCCATGGTCCACCAACAGCTTACATAACTCCAAACTTTTAACCCTTACTGCTTCGTGTAGGGGTGTAGATCCTGCTTTATTCTGTGCGCCAATATCAACAGCACTCTTACCTATTAGCAGACAATAGTATATTAAAACAGCTACATGACTAACCTTGTATTAGCAAATCCTTTATGTAGAACTCTTACATCGTTCTGATCACAAATATAAACAACACTCCCACCTGTTAGTGGCAATAACAACATCTCACGTAAGTCAACTTCTAGCAACTGTGTAGAGCTTGAATTCTAACAATAACCACTATGTGTAGACCTGTGCTTTGCTGTTCTCGACATCAATATCAACAATCACAATAAGAAATTATATTAATGCTTATGAAATGCTAAATATTTTCATCATGAGTCTTTGCTGTGTTCATGTAAACAAGTAGTTGTGGTCTGTAATGTAAACAAAACATATTAAATCATTTGTTAACATTTTTGTGTATTTTTTATACGGATACAAATTACATTACTTAAACTGGTAATATGCATGCTTTCAAATACTTATTCATGTACACAAGTTAAATAACTATTTTTCTTGTCTCTTTACAGGAAAATAAAGAAATATGAATAGGTCTAACCAAGGAGAATCTGGTGTTGCAGTAGTAATTTAGTCTTGAGGACTGATGCGTAGATTACAGCCTTATGTAGGGGTGTGTAGCCATTGTTGTCTTTGGCGTTGATATCAGTCTCAGGCATGGCTAGCGCACTCTGTATTTCTGCAATGCTACTGTTTCTCCTTTGACACAGGATGTGGAGTTTTGTTTCCCCTATAAGTACATCTTAACATTACATTTCACAACAACTTCAGTATTTTGTAGCTGTGTTACAAACTTAATTCAAATATGCAAGAATAATTTCATTTTTTTTTCTATACACACCACATTGCTACAAGACTAAGTGCTAGCTTATTTCAGAACCGTACTCCGCCCTGGCTAGATATGTTGTTTGTTCCAAATATCCTCATGTACTATCTAACTTCAAAAAATCATATAATTACTTAACAAATAGTTAAAAAGTTTGTCCAAAGGTATGTTCTATATATGAAGATTGTTGAGGAGGACTGTATACAGGGGAAGGTTTACTGTGACATTAACTTGACAATAATAATATAATTGTTTTTAATAATATTATACAAAATGATAATACACAGAAACACACCCACACTATGGAAACAACAGCTAATAAATTCAAGGGTTGATGACACACTTGTTTACAGCGCAGTAACAGAACAAGAAACTCACAACACAGAAAGCGGCAGTGGACGGTGTATGGTGGGAGTGGCATAACCAATACCATCAATACCACCCTGACCCAACAACAAAGGACTAGTGTGAGCAAAGCCTATACGCAAAGATGTCAGGAACAGATCATGCATCAAGGAAGATATGATCTTCGTTTTTTATCAGAAAAACATGAGGAGTGTATATATATTTCTTGTGTTCGTGTGTATGTGACTGAACTCCTCCTAAACGACTGGACCGATTTTGATGAAATTTTTTGTGTGTTTTCAATGGAATTCGAGAATGGTTTAGATTCACAATTTGGTCCACTGGAAGATGTTTTTTAAATTAATTTTTCATTTGTAAGTAGTTGTTGATTTTGGAGTGTTTTACCTTCAATACGGCAGACTACGCTACGACACGTAATACAAATTGAACTGATACTTAACAGCTGTGAATACTTTCAGCTGAAGTTCATCAAAGAGGTAGAAACATTTGTTTACATTTAAAAATTAGAAAATTTATTATTGTAAAGTGTTTGATGAGTACTGTAATGCAGATTGCATAGAAAAGTTATTGCCTAATTTTAAAATTTGATTGCACCAATGATCAATAAACTATCTAATGTAACGAAAATGCTATTAAACGCCGTTATAAAAACAACCTCATTGTACAAAGCCGTGAATATTTGCAAATAAGGTAATCGAATTTGGTTAGATCAAAGGTAAATGAAAAGAGCCGAAAGAAGACGCTTTATGATAAAAATTGGTTTTGTTTATACATTTTCTTAATCGGAGCAAAAGACACTCCACAATAATACTGGAAATGTCTTACACAGAAATTTTAACAGACCGAATTTGATTATTTATAACCTAATTAGTTTATCGAGATTCATCCATATATTGTACTGAATAACTTCTCAACACCTAGCAAAAACCACAAAAAATAGAGGCAGGAAATATGGTACATGCCTTCATAATGCGCCCAAGAGGTTCACAAAGGAACGACTATCAATTACCTCAGGAGTGTTTAGAATGTGATAGAAAAAGAATACGTGCAAAAAAGTACTGTTTTTCAACAGGACATTGCGTGCGAAGGCGCGGGCAACTGCTAGTATATACGAGGTCTGTCCAAAAAGTATCCGACTGCCGACCAGAAGGCGGCTGCGGCGTAAGCGACCGGCTCGAACCGGTTATTGGAGGGGAGGGGCGGGCCTACTCCTTCCCATATTAGGCATTGAATACGATAACAGACACTCAGTGAGTCACAGCGCTCTGTTCCGTACAGTACTGCTGTGTGTATGCGTCGCATTTCAATATGACTGAACGTGTTGAGCAGCGCATTTGCATTAAATTTTGCCAAAAACTTGGCCATTCAGCATCAGAGACGATTACTATGATACGGAAAGTTTATGGTGACGTGTCTATGGGCGATACACAAATCAAAGAGTGGTTTAGGCGGTTTAAAAATGGCCGCATATCAGTGGAGAGTGATGACCGATCTGGCAGGCCTTCAACGGCCAGAAACACTGAAAATGTTGAACGTGTTCGTGCAGCAATTAATGAAAACCATTGATTGACCGTCCGAGAGCTGGAAGAAGATTTAAAAATACCAAAATCGTCAATTTGTAACATTTTACACCAAGATTTAAAAATGAACTGTGTTTCGGAAAAATTTGTTCCTTGGCTGCTGACAGAAGACCAAAAGAACTGTCGACTTGAAATCGCACAGGACAAGTGGCAATGCTCTAGAAAGTGGCACATACTGTGTAGATATTTTTTTATTTTTGAAAGCAGCAACAAAATTGTAGGTGCCAAGTTTCTATTTTGGGCCAGCAGGAAACTACAGAAAGTACCGACAGGTTGTAAATTCCTCTAGATCTTGGGTTTATATGGGTTAAATTTGGAACAATATGTACATTTTGTATTTATGCCGAATTTACCTTTTCTTATGTAGGCTACAGAATAAAATGCTAATGTAAACCATTTCCATTACTACTGTTTTTAATAGTAAAACATATTTCTGTGTATCATCCCAATAATTTAATATTCATATGTTATATTTGGAGCATTGTTCAGGTCAATATACTTTTATTTGAATAAAACACTAGGCGTAAAATACTGTACCGGTACAGGACATTCCCATGCTGGTTCTAGGTTAAAAAATTTAGTTTTTATCTTACCATATTGATTTTTCTTGGTCACTTTCTTGATGTCCACAAGTGATTTTCTGGTGATCACTCTCTTGTCACATTTTACCTAAATGACAGATTATTTGCTTAAAATAAAAATGACATTCTTTACTGTATATATGAAATGATTCTTATAAAAAACTAAGATAAAATAACAGATCATCTCTAAAAAATATTTTGAATTGATCATGCAAATGCACCTTCTAGAAGTCATTAAAACATAACCCTATGTTTTTGTATTTGTTTTTAAGGCATGTCAATTAAAATATGAATTGTACTAAAATAACACACTTTTAATACAACCCATTCTAAGATGGAATCCGTAAAAAAATTGTTGTACATTATGTATGTATATAGAATGAATTTTCTATTTGGCCTATGTGCTAAAACATGTTAACTGATTTGAATCACTTTTTAGTTTTTTACCATAGACTTGACTTGTATAAATGCATTACAAAGTTTACACTATTTGAGGTTCGACATGTCTTTTTCGATTACGCCCAATATGATTGCTTTTAACATTTTGTGGTGTTTAGAAAATGTCCAATCCTATAAAAAGTAAAAATGAGCAAACTGTGAGCAATACTGTGCCACCAGTTGATTTTAATGCATCACTGCATGTCTCCTACATCTACGCACAGCTGCTCAACAGTGAATGAACAGAGGATCATTAAATAATTGTGTGAAAACCTATAGATGGATAAACAAAGAAATTAAATATAATGATTTTGTAAATACAATTAAACATACAGTTTATACATTCCACTGTATCCCAATAATTTATTATTGCCTTGGGTAGAGCCAGTATTCAATTTTTAATTCATTTTTAAATTTGCAATATAACTAGAAACAATTAAAAATGTACAGTTAAATACTTGTATTTATAAAGGAATAAATTTATGAAACACTTTCATAAAAACTAAAATAATCATCTATAAAATTAAAAGTATACATACAACTTTTAGTCCTTAATATATAGCAATTCTCCTGTAACTACAAATTTCTTTAAACTATAACATTAATTCCATTTTTAATTTTGATTACGAATAATAACTTGTAGAGAATTAAACAAGCAATAATTTTTAGCACTGATAATGTAAAATCAATATATATTTAATAGGTCTTTGTTGCGATCCAGCTAGGTGCTGCTGACATTGTTGTTCCATATTAAGTTGGCTGTTTATTAAATTGTACTGAATGTGTACACCATGTTCATGTTGGTTTTGATTTGATTTGAACACCTTTCTCTTATTCCAATTGTAAAAATTATGTGGTGATTAGTTATAGTGAACGATATCTATAAGCACTGTTCAGTATACGCAGATATACCTGTTTTGTTTATTTTGATTAGACTACACATAATTACTTTGTGTTTTCTACAGTTACGCTATAGCTGTAACAAATAATATCAGAGACAGTAAAAGTGACAGTTTTATGGACTAATAATTCAGAAAATACTTACAATAAATCTAAAATAGAACTTTGGTAAAGAGTTCCATAATCTAGGCGTAGGTCTAAATGAAATTGAAGTTGCTATTCATGAATAATGGGGTGGGTATGTAATAAAGGCCTACACAGTGATCGTACTGGTAGAAATTTAACACATTCGCTGCGGCAAAAAGCATAATTAGGGTTACCGGATGCTGAAAAATTTTTATGTAGAAAAAAACTTCCCTTGTACGGTGGAAAGGCAGAATTGAAGGTCTAAATGACGTTTCCAGCCGAGTTTCCTGGAACTGTGACGTCATAATTTTCAGCCCCTACTGGGGCCGGCCGCATATTGTGCTGGTCCCATACTGTCGAAGGTTGTTACGAGCGCTCTGCTGCTGATATCACTTACTTGTTTCATTGAAAGTCCATATACACTGAATAGCCTTGCTCCAAATAATCCTTCAAAAAGTGTAGGACAACCCTCTAAGTATGCCCTACACCAACTGTACTGTAATGGGTAAAAGCGAATGAAACTGATCACACTAAGGCTTTGTATGTAGAGCTGCAAGGCGGCCCCATCTGGGGACGTCTGTTCTACGCGCGCAGGTCCGCCGTCCCCATATGGGGCCGGCCGCAGTGAATGTGTTAAACATTGCAAGGCCTACACCTAGCTATGACATGCAAAATGTTTGAATATTATGACGATGAATTTATAGTTATAAGTAAAAAGTGTGTGTTTTTACTTTTAGAAATAGTAAATCCTAAATATTATAAGTAATACATAACATAAAATCAAAAATAACCATCCCTTAACACCCAATTATATACATAATACCGAATCCAGCCAACATTGCCAAATGAAGTCATGCAGGAGGTAAATGAAGTAAAGAAAGTAACAAGTCAAAAGTTAAATATCCTACATTGCACCAAACATTTCAGTTTCACCTAGTAAAATAAAAAGAATTGCCATCCATTTGGGGACAACGTTTTGCCAGTACAAAGTCAATTTGATAGAAGAAAAATAGAAAGTTTTAATCTGAATTCCACTTTCCGTTATGTTTAAGAAATTGCAGATATTTTACCACTTTTACCTTTCTGGTCGGGTGACCACTGTTAAATTATTCATGAATGAATTCATAATAAACCATATATAACATGGACATGTATTTTTTATGATTACCACTTATTTCTTGTTGTAAAAATAGATTGCAGATCAGCACGAAAAACTACGGAATGACTGACAATAATCATAATTAAACTGAAGACAAAAGGTCGTAAAAACTACTGTATATTAAATTATATCAGTTCATGAGAATACCCAGAATAGGTAGGTTAAAAATAATAAATGTGTACTTACTTTTCTAACAGGTTTTTCCAACTTGACTGGACTCTTTACATGCATGTGAATAATCTCAACCTAGAAAAGTAAATTGAATCTGATAATATTCTTTCAAAAATACTCTGATAATTAAGAGTTTCAAAGAAAAAACAAGAATAATATCAAATTACTTTGATGATTGTTGACAACGTTGAATCATCTCCAAGTTCACACTATATGATGAATATCAATGTATAATGTAAAATAATTAAGGACTTTGGGGTTTGGTTGTCACTTGTATTATATTAAGTAATACTTTTGAAAGTCTGGTTATCCTAAATTGAAAACTTCTTGTATTGTTCAGTGATTAGAATTTAATAAATTTAAAGTAATTCACTCTATTAATAATAAATAAATTTACCGATAACCTGATAATTTGTCAGAGTATCACCATTTTCAATTTCAGAGTTCTGAAAAATCAGCTGGTGCACAATTCACGTTTTTTCAGTGTCCTAATCTCAAACTTTGTTATTGTTTCAGTAGAAGTAAATGAAAAAAGAAACGCAGCTGTAAACTTGATATGTAAACTTGATAGTATTACCCGCTTTAAATTAACACGTGCTGCTTAGCCTCAGGGGTTTCTCCGGACTGAACCTCCAATGATGAGTTACTATCTACCAGAAACTAAACAAAACAAGTAAATTATAATTTTTCAAATTCAAAAAGAAATTTATTTTACGCTTTTACATACATTAATTTAACTATTAGTTTGTGTTTTAAATGTAATTAAATTTATAAAATACTCAAAAATTTACATTAACAAACAGTAAGGTTCAATGTGTCTTACATCTTTGTATAAAATAAAAACAACCAAACACTGTTCTTTGACAGTTAATTTTAAACATAATTATCCTTTACAAATAATATCTACTGGTAAAATTTCTATTAAAATGTTAAATAAAATTAAAAGAGTTTAAATGTATTTACAACACAATCCTTTCATATATTTTTATTAGGTGTGAGTCAATTACAATTCATCAATTCTTAGCATTATCCAGGATTAACAATACTTCAGATCTTTCAATCAATTCTGATACCGATGTTTTCAAAGTATTTTATTACAAAATAATGAATAGAATAAACATAAGTGCCAAAAATACACTTGGAAAGTTACAATTTCACAATATCACAAATATTGATGTATGTAAACACCACTCTTGAATTCAAATAAGTCTATTCTCGCGTACGACTGCAGACTGTCAATACACAAATTACTAATTGCTAAAATATGTTTTTGTCATATGTTGTATATGTATACACGTTAACAGATAACTAAATTAAAAAATTATTGTGATTTTGTAAATAATATTTAGCTTGTAGTTTTTATTTTCTATGCCCAACTATGTTCGTATTTCGCCCTGTCTGTTGTGTCTATACAAAATGTCCACTTCTTAGCATTTGTTATATGTTTATCTTGTAATTTATATAAATGTCCTCTATAAGTATATGCATATATTTATATCTTAAAATGTTTTAGCACAGCTAAGGATGGTTTTAAAATATTGTCTGGTTACTCCTACGGTCCAGATTTACATTGGTGTTAACAAAATGTTTAGTTATTATTATTTATCATTACAGAGGGCAAACAGTTAGGTTTTAACACAAGAATTTAGGCAGAATAAGAAAAGCAGGCTTACGTTTACCAAATTGGAAGGACATTTCTCTTCTTCATAGAGTTCTTTTTGTTCATGACCCCATGACGAAGAAACAAAATATCCTTCCAGTTTGTAAAGTTAAACCTGCTCTTCCTATCAATCTAAATTCTTTAGTTACAATTAAGTTATTATTCTTAGAAATTATTTATACTCTACATGAATCAATACCAATTTTTTTTATTGGTATCAGAATTGTAATCCTGAGTTCTAATAAAAATGTTGATACTATTCTTAGAATTGGGCAATATTTTTATTTATTTGTGAAAAAAAAAAAACACATCAATCAGAATAGAATCAAGACCACAAAATTAGTATCAGGACAGGAATTGAATGTTTTTGGAATTGGTCCATTAATAATTTTTATTTTATTTGCTTTATACCTAAAAGCATGAAAACCGAGTTTAAAAATAAATAAACTTAATAAACTTATGAAAGGAAACCATTGTATGCAGGAGTGAAGATGCTAAACAAGATACCAGACCACTTGAAAGCTGGAGGCCCTGTGCTGATGAAGAGGAAGCTACAGAGATGGCTGCTAGACAAGGCTTTCTACACCCTAAATGAATTCTTTACTTGGGGAGACCCCACATAACACTGAAGAAGCTTATCTATTATACTAATTTGACTTAAATTTGACGCTGTAACATTTCTTGAAGAAATTGTAATAAAGGATATTGTCTATTGTCTATTGTCTATTAATACAAATTTAATTGGCAATGAAAGGAAAATAGGATTTCGGACATTTGCCATCCTTATATGTTACAAAAAGTATAAGTAAAAGTAAGTACATCTGTCCGGAATCCTTTCCAACCTTCCATAATCAATAATAAACTTTAAACAAGAATTAATAGGCATATTAAGTTTTTACTTAAGAGAAAACCAAGGCTTAAAATCCATAAAGACTAATATAATAATTAATGAGCATTTAAACAATAATCAATGTAAGAACTAAATGTAATATAACAGTTTACATACTAAAGCTGTGAGATCAGAGTCCAGTATCCGAATATTCAGTTGAAAGTTAACCCAAGTCATAGCCACTTTATACCGCAACCAAGGAGGCTGGATAGCGCGCAACCTTTGTAACTGGACACTGCTATCCCAATCTCCTGGAACACAAAGTTTTGGGGAATCAATCACTGTTATCTGACAAGGCAATTAAAAAAAAACAATAAGTAGTGATGTTGGTTTGAAAGCATCTTAGTTGTGCCAATTCTTTTGAGAACTGAAAAACAAGCTACGGATGAGATATTCGTTCCAACAAACAGATTTGCTAATAAAAAACTATTTCACAAATTTTAATGGAATCATAACTTATTATAGCTTGTTAAGCCAATGACCAAATTCAGCTGATTATTTGAAAAAAATCTGGTGTCTGGATTTTTCAAATTTGATCATAAGTAACATTCTTACTAAGAAACAAAATTTACATTTTTGTCTTTTTAACACTTAATATAGGATAAAGCAATATAATAACATATATCATAGTAGAGAGTTGATTATCCGAAACAATTGGTGCAGGAGGGGTTTTCATATAGTCGATGTTTTAGATAACTGAACATTACTGTAAAATAGGTCTAGGTTGTTGCTGAGGTTAGAGGAATGGGTGAGAAAGCAAAAAAAAAAAAAAACATGTTTTTGGACACACATAAGCACTTTTTAGGGAGATCTTATTTAACCCTGGAGAGGGCGCGTCACTGATCCACACGTACTAGGTCACGTGGTGTACAAAAGACCGCACTATGTATTGCTGTCTTTAAATCATTATAATTGATTAAATACTGCTTTATATACAATTCTTATTGATTAAAAGGATTTGGGAATAGAATAATTTTACTGAAAATGTGTTCAAATGTAAAAAAAATCATTTAATATTTTTATATACTACAAAACAAAATTGTTTTAATAAAAGTTTTTAGTATAAATGAGGAGATATAAAGTGTAGCTTTAAATAAACATTTCTACAAAACAAAATATGTAATTTAAAAGAAAGTAGATTAAAACAAAAATACACTTTTTTAACATAATATAAAAACCTAATAACCAACCGTAGGGTTTAATAATTGAATATCAAATCAAATCAAAAATTAAAAATAACTTACAAACTGCTACGGTAAACAATTTTTCGCTCAAACTTTTTACTCTCTTCACTCATTATCGTCTGTATCACTGACATCCCCTTCTGCAGCGGCACATGTAACACAAGCAAAGGATGTGTGTTCCCGGCAGATGAAGCGTTGACATTGAGGGCACTTCGTGCAACTCTTTCGGTTTTTGGCTCTTGGACAAAGAACACACCTTCCAGTTTCACGCTGATCTTCTTCGACTACTGGACGGGCTGGTTCTGGTTGGCCACACAGTTGCTGGATCCTTTTCCGTAGTAACACAGGCAGTCGTGGCATTCCTGCCCTTTTTATCATTTGAGGGTTACATAGATCTTTTCCCAGAGATTTTATGAAGTTTCTTCTGTCACCTGCGTCCTCAACGTTACTCCGCAATATCACAAAACTGTTGATGCCAGATATGTTCAGCATGGAGAAGAACACAGTCAATGGCCATCGGTTGCTTTTTCTGGAAACAGAGTAGGCTGCTTTCATTTGATCCACGGTGTCAACCCCTCCTTTGCATTTGTTGTAGCTGGTTAACATAATCGGTTTTTGTTTGTCACCAGTCTCCTCGTCTATAGTGTCACTATGATGAAATGTTGAGAGAAGTAACAACTTTATTGGACCTAGGCACATATGACAGTAATGTCATGTCACTTTGGTAGGCAAACAAACTTGAGTTTACCTTCCTTATTTTACTCTCTATAAAACATGGGGGTATCTCACGTTTATTTTTTTTCAATGTGCATACTGAAGTAAGACGGTGGTTTTGCAAAAGTTCTCTTGCCAGAGGTATTGATCCGTACCAGTTATCCATTGTCACATGGCGTCCGGTCCCTGAAATCGGAGCTATCAACCGAATAGCTACATCTTTTGATGAGTTGCTGTGCCTGTAGGGTCCTGGTGGTTGTCTTGCTGGATATATCTCCAAATTGGCAGTGTAATATGTCCTTGCATCACACAGTCCAAATATCTTTATGCCATAACGAGCAGGCTTGTTTGGTAAGTACTGCCTAAACGAACATTTACCACGAAATGCCTCGAGCATTTCATCAACCGTTACAAAAGCACTCAGTGCATAATGTGCTTGGCATTTGCTGACAAATTCCTCAAATACGTCACGTATTGGTGCAAGATTGTCTAGAGCTTTATGCTGTCTTCTGGATCTAATGTCATCAAATCTTAATGCTCTCAACAAAAACTTAAAGCGCTTCAAGGACATGGCTGACCTAAAATACTCAATGCCAAGACCGTCTGTTGACCATAAATCTTCTAGTTTTGTGTGAAAAGACCTTAACATTCCAGCCAGGTACAAAAGGCCCAGTACAGCGTGAATTTCGTCACGGTCTGTTGACTTTGCGTCTCTCTCTCTGAGAAAGTTTTGTCTATTTTTTTCAATCCAAATGTTTGTAAAATTTACAATTTTATACACAAATTTGTCTGAAAAAAAGAGTTTCCACCATTCAATAGGTGAAGTTTTTGTAGTGGCATCACCTCTTGGAGAAGGTAATCATACGCCAAGTCTATCACCTCGTGAAAATGTTGTAACGCCGTACTCTGCCTTGTAAATTCTCAGTGTTCATATGGGTATCCCATCTCGTTACGTTGTCCTTGCCAAGAATATAGTTCTCTCCTCTTCTTACATGACCTTGAACATTGAAATCTTCTTCATGGTCTGCCAAGTCATCAAGCGAAACTTCTGAATTTGTGTCATGCTCACTGTAATTCTCTTCATCTTCTGATTGTTCCGATCCTTCTCTCTCAATTGGATTTTCATAAATTGTTTCTATGGTATTCAATTGTTCAACATCCGGAAACAACTGTCTTCGTAAACGCTCTCTCTCTGCATCTGCGACACGAGCTTCTTCTATTTCCTCCCTTTCCACACTTTGCATCAATTGCAGTAAACGTCTCTCTTCGTCATCCATCATACACACAATATTACTCTAATATAATAAAATAACTTCTAAAACTGAACAACGATATTGCATAACCTAATCAGTCACGTGGTGTACAAAAGTCTGCACAACAGTTCACACTAGAGGGCGCGTGGTGTACAACAGACCGCACCGCTTTGAAATAGCTCTATACTGCCTCGTGTCCTTGACGAAACTGGCTGAGAACAATGGTACGCGCGGAGGGAGAGGTGGGGATAGATGTGCTAGTGGGAGGGGGAAGTGCGGGCTACGGGGTTTCTTTTATAAACAATAACGTGTCTCCTGCGGAAGTTTGAACACCACGCGCCCTCTCCAGGGTTAATGAAACAGTTAAACATGTTTTTGTTTACTTAAGCTTTAACACCTGTTTTTTTTGCTGCTAAGTCTCGTATGCATTATAAAGACAGCAGCTGCACAGCACCACATTCATCTTACTGCTGCAACCATTTAATGCCAGTCTCAAACCACACTAGTTGGCTTCTTCGTTGGTCGGACTTTTTTCAACCAAGACGTTGTCATCATCTTGATCATCGTCTTCATCAATGTCATCTTCAGACCCTTGTACCTGCGCTATTATGTAATCATCTGTCACCAGTTCATAGCTGGGATCATCCTCATCACCTTCTAGCCACTCATGAGGTTCTTCAGGTGGTGTAGGCCTAGTTTCAGAGTCAAATGTTGGGCAAAGCTTGTTCCAGACTATTTTTAGGGTAGTCTCTTTGACATGGTGCGCCTGAATTAGCACCCCCTGGACATAGCACCCCCTCGCTACTGACGTCATTTTGACGTCACGAAAGGGGGTGCTAAATCAGCACAGTGGCCGTGTCCAGGCCCTGAATAAACACCCCCTTGGAATACGGGGGTCCTAATTCAGCGCCTCGACCGTGTTCATGTGCTGATTTAGCACCCCCTTCGAATAGGGGGGTCCTAATTCAGCGCCTTGACCGTGCTCATGTGCTGATTTAGCACCCCCTTGAATCTGGGGGCTGCTAAATCAGCGTATTGATGAGATGAATAATTACTCCAACGGAATATAGTAATAAACGTTTAACCATATTGCGATTTATTTTTCAATAAAATAAAATAATATATATATATATAATTATTTATATTATATATATATATATAAATAATATATATATATATATAATTATTTATATTATATATATATATATATATATATATATATTGCAATGAGTATATTTACTGCATTGCTGTGGTTTACTTAAAATTTCAAAAACAAACAGTTCATTACCAATTATAAAAATACTATGCATCAAATATACTTAAGTAAAAAACTAGGTTCTAGGCATTCAAATACAGGTTTATTTTAAAGTAAAATTAATTTGAAATCGTGGTACGAACAACGCAGAGGAACTGATATTGCGTAAATCCGGCATGTGTAATAAATATACATGGTCAGAGATTATATCAACCTATTAACCACTTTAAAAACAATTATTTATTTATTTTAATTTTTCGAATACCAATCAAAAGCGGGAAAATTAGAACCGTGAAATTGTAATTTTGCGACGGCTAAGAGCCAATTATTTTTAAGGACGCATCATAAACTGAATTATACTATTTAAACTGAATAGTATAATTCAAACACACTTGACAAACAATTTAAATATTATTTTATATCTATAAGAATAAATATCATTCAGTTATATCCATATCAGTTAGTTCAACTATAATTTAAAAAAAAAAGTTGAAAACAATGTTAAAACACGTAGCAATAAATATACTACCGTATTTTCAAAAGCGTTATTGCTGTCAAAACATACATTTATATACTGAGTATTATGGATCTACATTGTTTAATTTCCCCTCTGTCGGTTAGTGTGCGTTTTTTTTTTTGTTGTTAAAAATGGAATATCTTGGAAAATCTCAACGAGTAGGTCACAATACAAAAATCGAGTAAACGGCAGCTCCAGAATATCTTATGCCAATCGTGCTCACATCTTAGTCCCTTCATTTAAAGTACAGGAAATACATTAATATCTGTTGCCAAGCAACTTTTTTTCTAATAAATTAAAAACTACTAGAGATATTGCAAATGTATCAACAATGAACGCCTTTATGAACAATGAAGGACAAAAACAAATGTCTTAATTAACAATAATAAACTGTTGTATTTATCATAAAGCTTCAATTTATTCACAATATATGTGAAAAAACTAAATAAAGTGACTAGGTTATCTGTTATATATTAAGAATAATAAAGAACAAGAAAATTCGTACAGTAATATTCAGACAATAATGCTTTTATAGATGACAAAATCAAAGATAAGCGGTTTTATTGGAAATACATCTGATTGTCGCTTGACTAAATTTTCGTAAATAAATATGTCCTAAAACAACAGATATTAAAATAAATTCATTAAACATGAAATATATGATTGTATTCTATCCTTAGATAGGCCTGAAACATGTATTTCAAATGTTTTGCATAATATATCACAAAAATAAAAGAAATAGGGATAAGATACTCTAAAGTTGATATTAATTTATTTTCACGAACCATGTTTTTTTACAGTAAAGATGCTCTTAATGAGTTATTTATTATTAGTTTGAAATAGTATTTGAGTAATTAGATTTGTGATACAATCCACGATCAGATTTATTCTTGTATACCTGCTGGATTTTAAGACATTCAAAGTTAATCAGATTTAATGGCCGCCATTTCGAAAGTATTAATGAATATTGTTTATAACTGGCCTTATTACCACAAATATTTGATCCAAATTAGGTAGGATTTGTTTATTCGTTTTAAGATATTAAAGCGAATTTGTATATAAAAAACACATACAGACTAACGGATAGGAAACTAAGCACCAAAGATCTATTTCCATATTCTGAAATGCGTTTGCCATGACCTGAGCAGTTGCGGTATATAGACTTGTCCTAAGAATTACAGGACACTCTGTACATAAAATTATTATAGAGAGTGTTCCACAATCTCTACCAATATTTTCAGACATTATTCATGGACCAAATGCAAAAACAATCATATTCACCTTTCTAAAACTCAATAATTACTCTAATAGCCACAATTTTGTTTTGTTTTTGTCTTTTTTACTTTACTATTTATATTTGATGGATTGTTTAGGTTAAAATTTTGTATATACCTTTATAACCTTAAGGAAAATCAAAAATTTAAATTTCTTACAAGCTTTATTTTAAAAATAGTGATTTCTAAAAGATCTTTAAGCGTAAATATCTTAAAAGCGATATATGGTAAAAAAATATCTAAATTATTACACAATTTAATAAAAAATCTAATGATACCAAGTTTTAAAAATTGGTTGTGAAATAAGGGAGATAGTTTGTTTTTTAAAACCAATTACTGTTTTTTAAAACCAATTACTGTTTTTTAAAACCAATTACCAAACAATATCCGCCTTTATTATATGACTGAATGTGGGCTGCAACAATCAGCTGTTTTGATTTTAGCTGCTCTAATCAAGTGATTTTAACATTACATTGCTGAACTGTGGTCATAATATTCTTAATTATTTCTAAACAAAGTTTCTTTTGATTGAGACGTCAGAAAAAAACACTCTAATACATGTTGATTACCTAGACCAAAAATTAAAAATTAATGTCTTTGTAGTTATTATATGTCTATTTAAAATTTTGTTTTTAAATGGAAGACCTCAGACCTACTTTTGGCTTGTAAATTTATACGGAGTTTGTAGATATGCTATTGATTACGGTGTTAAACGTAGATGCTTAAATGTACCAGTAAAGATTGCTATTTGTTGCAGTTGTTAAGTTTGTTCTAACCGAGGTTTGAAGATTTTGTTCTACCCGGAAAATAAAACATTAAAAAATATAAAAGTTTACTGTATACAAAATGAAATATTATGTATATTTGTGTAGTATTTTTTTATTATTAATGAAGTAATATTTATGCTTCTATACATCTGTTTACTACCTAGTTTACAAATCAGTTATAAAAATTACAACGAATTGAAAATTAGAGTGTAACAAAATTCTCTACACTTTCCGATATAAATAGCCTTAAAATAAAAGTACAGCTAAGCTGAAGTGTAATTTTAAATTTTACCTTTTTATAGACGCTTTATTAAAGACTTCACTGAGATTTCACTCTTCTTTTTACAATATTGTAAGAATGTTCATTCTTAAGTTTGACACTTCCAGATACATGGGGTTAGAAGCGCACGTCTGACTAATGTAACACACAATAGTTAAATATTCTTTAACTGCATACAAAAGGGCGATGATTTTCAGTTTTTGTCCATACATCATTACCGTGTTCTAGTTTATCTTTTCTCTTTACTCGTGTAAAAGTATCCGTTACCTAGAGAGTATAATATGCTACACCTTGGGCCTGTACACTCAAACATTGTTTGATTTCTTCTTATATTTTTTAGGAAATTTCATCAAACAAATTCACTATACATAATAAGTTATGTATTAATATAGGAATAACAACTGAGAATAACATCGATATTATTACTCAACCACTCGATACGGCCACATCAGTTTGAAAAGTAGGGTCGGTAGTGCACGCACGGGTTTCGTCAGCTTCGTCAAAATTATGTGTGGACCTACAGTCCTACAATCGATATTTGCAGGTTGATTTCACTCTGTATATTTCATATTTGGTAGACGGCCAATATACAGGGTGATTCATGAAGTTCTCCCCCACTTCTACAGCACATTGTACTAGTAAAAATAATGAAAAAATGTTATATAAACATAGGTCCGAAAAACGCTTCGTTAGCGAGTTACAGCTGCTAGCGAAAGATTTCGCCTGAATTCCTGGGTAAAGAGTAAAATAAAGCCATACTGAACTTTTGGAAAGGTTAATTAAGTAAGAAATATCGTGGATTCTTATGTATTTTTACTGATAAAGCTAATAAAATAGGTTTCAGAACTGTACCTGTAGTAGTTATTGAGGGATTCAGGGTTAAATGCAAAAAATTTGGGGCAGGAGATCGGTGGTTCTGTGAATGTGTTATTAAATGCAATTTTTCTGTGAGTTATAATTCGATTGTTTATTCAGCGAAAAAAATGCCTTACTTATTTACATCTGAGGAATACGCTGATATGGTTTTTATTTTGGGTTACTGTAATGGTAATGCTAGAGCTGCTGTAGAAGAATATGAACTACGTTACCCTAATAGGAGGATTCCAGATACCAAAACAATTTCAGGAACTTTTCGTACTCTTCGGGAAACAGGATCACTACCAAGTACTAGAACCAATTATGAACGAGCTGTCCAACTTGATGATGATATTGTTATTAATGCTGTTCATCGCAGTCCAGGTGTAAGTACACGACGTATTTCTAGGCGGATAGGAGTTTCGCATGTCAACGGTGTGGAGGTCACTTAATCGAAACAAATTTTTATCTGTTTCATAAAACAAAAAGGTTCAACATCTACAGCTAGGGGATGGTCCGCTTCGCTTGGAGTTTTGCAACTTTTTGAATAGTAATAATCAACTCTACAAGCGTATTTTGTTTACGGATGAGGCACACAATTCACTCGGGATGGTGTCAATAACTTGCACAATGAACACTCATGGGCAGAAGAAAATCCACATGAGGTAGTGGAACAGAACTTTCAACACCGATTTAGCGTCAATGTCTGGTGTGGCCTTTTGCACAATCGGTGATTGGACCTTTCATATTACCTGGACGCCTAAATGCTGAGTTCTATTTGCATTTCCTTCAAGAAGAGTTGCCGCAGCTGTTAGAGAATGTTCCTTTACATCTCAGACAAAATTTGTACTTCCAGCATGACGGAGCACCTCCCCACTTTTCACGTGCCGTTTTTGCTTACTTAAATCATCAATTTCCTGGACACTGGATTGGTCATGGAGGGGCCTCACCCTTGGCCACCAAGATCACCAGATCTATCTCCATTGGATTATTGCATCTGGGGGATGGATGAAAGACAATGTATACAAGACAAAAGTGAATTCTCGTGATGAATTAATTGCCCGTATTATGGATTCGGCTGTGCAGATACAGGGAAATCCTGAAAAAAATTAAGAAACGCAACAAAAGCAATACACAAACGTGCTGCAAAATGTATTGATAATGATGGCCTCATTTTCGAAAAATCTATTATAAAAAGGTGTGTACGGTTGGCCCAAACTGATTAATTTTGCTTAAAACTAGTAATGTATTATACTGAATAAAATCGATTTTTTTTGGTACTTATTTCTGTTTTATTTTAGACTTTGATTAGGCTATATCAATTTTCTCAGAATTAAATTCTCTACAATTAATGTTTGTTGATTTTATGTATTTATTTACCAATTTAACAAAGTTATTGTACATCAAACTTAAAAAAAACATTTGTTTCGTGCCCCAATTTTTTGCATTTAACCCTGAAATCCCTTAAAAACTACTACAGGTTTACAGTTCTGAAAACCTATTTTTATTAGCTTTATCAGGTAAAAATACATAAGAATCCACAACATTTCTTACTTAAATTAACCTTTCCAAAAGTTCAGTATGGCTTTATTTTACTCTTTACCCAGGAATTCAGGCGAAATCTTTCGCTAGCTGTAACTCGCTAACGAAGCGTTTTCGGACCTATGTTTATATAAACATTATTTCATTATTTTTACTAGTACAATGTGCTGTAGAAGTGGGGGGAGAACTTCATGAATCACCCTGTATAACGAGCAACGATGTTAAGGCAAAAATAACGAGTTTCAAGTTTTTAAATGTTTACTAGCTGATACCCGCCCCTTCGTACGGAATTTTTCTAGAATAACTGGTACGTCATAGACATCTCCTTCATGTCTTTAAAAAAACGGCATACTACTGATGAAATAAATTATGGTCATTGGAAAATATTCCAATTTTAATGTCAATGCGACATTCCATGATTTTTTGAACTGATGTTCTAAAGTAATTAAAAATCACGATCCCTCCTTTCCTAAAGTATCATAGGTAATAAAAGATTTATGATCCACATTTGAAAATAGGGTTACTCATAAAAGGAGCAACAAAACATATATGTGGGAATACATTACATGTAATAGTTGATATCACTTAATATGAAAGTCCCAATATGAATTCTATTATTCATTCTCGTAATATTACACTAATTATCATCGATACCGTTAGAAAAAGTAATATAATCGAGGGTATAATCCTTTACCAGAGGGATATATCTGCTAGAAGTAAGATGGACAGAAGTCGACCAAACATTTTTTTACATTAACTAGTTAGGAAGAAACCTTTGCGGATTAATATACTTCATCCTTAGCTACCAATGCCTCATCCATAAGTTTTTTATCACAGTGTTAAGTTCATAAACTAATAATGTACCTTCAAGTTGTAGCCTCATGTGAAATGTATTTGATGTTTCTATAATATATTCCTTTAATCATGAAAAATAGTTAGGCATGATTCTATAGAGGATATTTTACACGTAAGCAATAGTAATACTTATGGGCGTAACCTTGAGATATTTTTGTGAGTACCATTCTACGGATTTTTGTGTAGTGTTAAGTCTATGTAGCTGTTCCATTGTGCAGATGATTCACTATACGCCTAATAGTGCATAAGATAAAAAATTATAATCTAGTTTCTTACTGCAGATGGTTACGAGTAATTATTTAAGGGCAGGTACTGAAAAATTATTTCTGTAATAAATGACAAGTCAAAAACTGTAATTTTCATACTTCATCTGTTTCATTCTATAAACCTAATTTTGAAATTTAATTAAAATTAAATATGAAACAAAAATGCCGCAGAGAAAAATTCTATACTGTGTGACAGTGAACTATTTTGCCTAAAATACGAGCCTAAATTGTTTACAAAATTATTTGTTGTAATTGTTTTTTACATTTGAGTTAATTAAACTAAAAAAAGAAGATTCCATTTCCGTGAAGCTATTAAATGAAATAAATACTTTAATTATGGATTCATATACAAATAACATAGTTTTAATTATATGTAGAAACATGTTTCATTGAGTTTTCACGATTGGGTTAAGTTTGAACTGTTAATGCTCAGTGAATACCCTTAACTAGACTATGAGTAGACTAGATCTTTCATTGGTATGGACGCCCAGTACTCAATACCTGTACAATAAAAATGACACAGCAAAGATACTAGACTAATTGTGTATAAAAACCATAATTACATTTTACCTTCCGTAATATTCCAAAAATTGACGAGAATTTTATGTTTTTTTAAATATATATTTAGCAGTGCGTTAATTAAATTTACAAACATATTAACTGAAAGAATAAACTGAAATAAAATAAATGAAGGATATGATTTAATTTATTATTTTAATAGGTGATATATAGAACAAATTAAGAAAGCAAAGTCATGAGTGAAAATTATTACACAAATATGACAATGCGTATGAGAGGGAGGAGTTCTAAGGTCTATTAGCCTTGTTAGTCGGAGCATTATTATGTAATATTAAGTCTATGGTAATTTTTAAGAGAAAGTAGCCATATTTGATTATTATATTATTTAATCGTTCATCGGAAATTGCAAAACAATCGTAGATAGTAGCTTATAAGAGGCAGCGTCACAAAAATCCAGATAACAACTATTATATTTATGATTGAATTGAATATGTAAAAGATAAATACCCTTTTTGCTGGTTGAATGCTAGGGGGTGCTAATTCAGTGACTGAGCCATGTCCATGCGCTGAATAAGCACCCCCTTGGAACAGGGGGGTGTTAATTCAGGGCCTCGACCATGTTCATGCGCTGATTTAGCACCCCCTTGTAGCCGGGGGTTGCTAATTCCGTGCCTGGTCCGTGTCCGTGCGCTGAATTAGCAACCCCCTGCCGTGACGTCAGAGCCCGAGGGGGTGCTTATTCCAGGGGGTGCTAAAGCAGCGTCCCCTTTGACATTAACCCCCCTCCGGCAGCCATGTGAACAGCATCCTTTAAGACAATAGATCCTTTTATCTTTGTAGATTTCAAGGATTATTTTATTTTATTTTTGGTCAATTAGTACACTATAAAGCAATGCTTTTCTGTAGTAATGCTTGAAGGCCTCAATCACTCCCTGGTCCATGGTTTGAAGGACTGGGGTAAAATTCTGTGGCAAAAAATCAACTTAAACTTTCCATCTTCTCTGTCAAGGTTTGAGGGATTAATTTTAGTGTTATCAATTTCCAAGTATCCCTAATAGCACATTTCCAGTATTCCCTGTTTCATCAGACATTTTTTAACCTCTGGCATTCAATAAACATTTTAGTATCCGTCCACAAGTTTTTGTTTTGTTTTTATAGATAACTGGAAGTTGTTTTATTCCTTTAAAGTATTGTGGATTCACAGATTTTCCAATGAGCAGCAAAGGTGTTAATAAGGCATGAGGCATAATAGGCTCCCGTGTTGTTTCCGATAACTATAGTTCTATAGTTGTTATGAGGGACTTGCTGGCATTAAATCCAGGCGCTGCTCTTAAACATTTATTTGAACTTTACAGCAGCATATGTGACAGATCAAATTACAATATTCAAATATTCGCGGGGAACTGACAAATGGTAAACTGAAAAACAAATGTTGTCGGAGTTGTGCTTTATTTAATTAATAGTAGAAAAATAAATTAACTTTACACGGAACAAATTCAAATAATTAAATTGGGTCAAACACAAGTCAGATTAATTTTTTTTAATGTACTAAATATAATGAGGCAAAAAAAGCTAATTTGGGGGGTTGAGACAATTGAGTGTTGAAGGGCAATGACCCCTATGCACATGTTGCAAAAATTTGAAATAAAAAGTTGATAGATAAATAATTAATTAGGGCAAATAGAAAAGACTCAAATTGATAAATTGTAGTGGACGTAATGGAGTTCCGTATTTATTAACAATGAATTAGATTAAATTAAAGCATGAAGACGCTGATTTGAATGAGAGTGGAGAGGGGCATTGTCCTAGACACTATGCCGCAATCTGGTAATCTTTCTTCTTGCGAGAAATCTCAAACGAAGCGAATATAGGAGAGATGCTCCTGACAGTGATGTGGACAAATTGTTTGTTTAAAGTAAAGATTTACCACAGGGCGATGGTATATAGTGTTTATAAATAAATTTACATAAAAGACGAAGCAAAATCAGTGAAATTAAGTTATAAATGGTGTGCAAATAAATCTAAATAACAAAGCGAGTTTCTTTTACTTAATATCTATCCTCTCTGCCTTGAAAATTGGTAAGTGTTAATATAAGTTATAGCCATAAGTTTATAAGAAATATTAATAATAGACTTGCAAAATTTAACCCTTTCCGCTCGTATGTCGGACGTCGTCCGACATTGCTATTTTGCCGTTCCGCTCGTATGTCGGACGCCATCCGACATTGCAGTGACGTCAGCTTTACTTTATTTTTAGCCGGCCTACGATGTTTCCGATTAGTGCTGCGATCGCACGGCATTCTCAGGAACTAATAAATTACAGCTGAACTACGATTGGTCGGCTGCTGATTTATTTTGCTTTGTCATTGTAGTCACGTTTCCTAACCAATTTTCAGACGCGTTCGCATTAGTGACTCGATATGTCGTTACCAAGTACCTCTTTTCTTTCTGATTCAGAAGTTATTGCTGAATTACTTAATTAAGGCAAGGATAATCAAATAAACATACAAAAGCCAACAGTTATCTGTCAGTATAACAAATATATGGGTGGCTTGGACCAAGCAGACCACTATATTGCTTCCTAAAAATTTCCCCGTAAATCTCTGAAGTAGTGGAGAGAAAGCTATTTTTCTGGATGTTGGAAGTGGGAATAGTAAATAGCTTTCTCTTGTTCAACACGAATAAAACAAAACCATGGAGAAAAAACAATTCAACACAGGAATTTCAGAGAAATCCTTATCACTGAACTTGTAGGCCATGTCCGTAACCCTATGAGTTTGAAGCGGGGTCGTCCTTCATCAGTAGAAAAAGAGGAAAGGCTAAACAAACAACCTCACTTTCTTGCAGTTCATCCAACAAAAAAAACTAAAGACTGTGCTGTTTGTAGCAATAGAAAGGTGCCAGGAGGAAGAAAGGAAACACTTTACTATTGTAAAACCTGTTCAAAAAATCCTGGTCTTCATCCTGCAGAGTGTTTTGAACGATACCATACCATGCTAAAATATAAAACTTATTAGTGTAATTATCAAATTTTATATCTCTAAAATATAAATTAGAAATAAAATAAAATTATTATACAATATAATAAATGTATATACTTTATTGACTTCCAGTTTGCTAAAAATGGGTTTTTACTGAAAATATGCTAAAATAAATACGAGCTGAGGGGGCAGACTAGTGAAAAAAATCCGAGTGGAAAGGGTTAAAACCTTTTAAATAAATTAGTCAATTCGGACAAGTCTGAGATGAATTTGAAAAATTTCAGTATAAAGAGAAAGACGTACATTAAAATGCTATTTTGATACAATTAAAATTTTTATTAAATCAGTGACAATCATGAACATAGTACAATAAAATCATGTTTTCGCAATCTGTAATTTGTGTAATGTCGGTCAGCTTTCATCCTTGAATAGCAGTCTTGATTTGGTCACAATGCTATACAGTTGCACATCAGTATCTCTCTATTTTAGTCTCCTTCTCTCTTTCAGTAAGTGGTTTACATTACTTGTGCAGAGAGTCTCTCGATTGTCAGTTGTGGTGTCTTCTATGAACTTATCATAGTGAAACTTGGTAAGTTCTACAAGGTATACAGAAACTCTGCTTGGTGTCCAAGAACTTCCCACAGTTATTTCCAGTGAGGATACATACCATACCCATGCAGTGAAGGGCTATGAATACACCAACCTATCCTGGACGGTTTACTGCAGGTTTGAGTTTCCTCTATGCTCTTGCATTCTTTTACGGGTTTGTCTCGGCTTTTTTCCATTTGTCTACCCTGTCCCCTTCCCTCACTAGGTAGGGTTTGTTCTATGTTTTATGTAATAAAGAGTAGCAACTATTTGATGGGTAAGCATTGCATAACAGCTATTTATAGTTGTACTAACAGGGTGGCCACTCAAAACCTCTTTTCAAATTCCTGGTTTTTCCCGGTCCTCCCAGTCAAAAATTTCCGATTATCTAATCTATTTTCAAACAAAATAAACAACTGTAGTACTGTATTTAACCCTTACGCTACGTGCAACGATGACGTTTTATAATCACTAGTAGTATTTGCAAGAAATTCCACAAAGCTACGGTGCTCTAGCATTTCGTCACTAGAGATATGTGAGAAAATCGGTGACAATTTATCGCTATCACCTATTTTAAGTTTCTTAGTTTTTGTCTCTGTGTCTTTCGATGTGCCGACATAACATAGTGTATACCTAATAACTTTCCTTTATTTGATGTTTAGAAAATACATGTATACAATTTGGAAATACAAAGATAACAAATAAATACCAACACAGCACTACCATGGGGCAGACTGCAGCCCAATATTGCGGGTCAGAGGTCTAGCGGTGGAAGAACTTTCGATACAAGACAATGATTTTTGCAGGAAAAATAAGGTCGGTTCAGTACAATCAACAAATAAACCAAATACTTTCATCTGAACTCTACTTCATTAATTTATATTTTGTGGGAGAGGGGGAAACCTAAGAATACCACATTACTTTCAAAGGAATTTGCAGAGATTCAGGAAAATGAATATATTTAAAAATTCCAAGTCATTTTTTCCTTTTTAAGTAATAGAAATGGTTGATTATAAAATGGTGTTCCAGAATATAATACATTTACGTAAAAATGTATCGATGTATATTTATAGAGAATATATATTTATTTTACTACTACGCAAAGTACGACGTACGGATAAATTACGAATTAGAGATTGTCTGTTTACTATCAAGGAGCTTAAGTCCGCGCATAGAAACCAGTAGACACACTAGTGTTGAAAAATATAAACAGAAAAAACGTAGTTTAGTTACAAACATTATTTATAAATTACGTTATTCTGTCGCTATATATCTCAAACTATAAAGTTCATCAATATGGTTAAAGTCTTATGATTGCTTTTGTTTGAATTTTCACAACCCACTCGTGCGGAAGCGTGAGCTTGGATAAATTTCATTTCCAATCTCCATCCAGCTACTTATACTTGTAAAACGTCCCAACCTCACCTCTCCGATCATCCTTGGCCTGCTGCTGAATTTTCGAACTTCCAGTTACAAGCTCACAACCCCGTAATGCGGGTGAAAAAATAACCAACAACTATAGACTTTTAAATGATGTAAATATTAATAGATTGAAGTATAGGTTAAGTAATATTAACTGGCCATATATTTTCTCAGTAGCTAATGATCTTGAAAAGTGCCTGTTATTCTTTTCTACAGTCTCTGTCAGTAAGCCTTGTTGAATGTTGCCCTCTAGTTACTAAAACTAAAACTAAAAACTATTTTCTAGGGCCTAGGCCTGCCAAAAACTGGTATACCCCTTTCTTAGGAAAACTTAGGTTATTGCTAGATTTAAAGCCATCAAAAAAGCAAAAATGATCCTAGCCTGTTACAAAATCATAGGAGAATCAAGAAGTTTTATAAAGAATATATTGATATTGCAAAAAGGAATGCCAATGATAAATACATATTAGAATCTCGTAACCCTTGCAAAGCGGCTTGGAATGTCATCAATGCTGAAACTGGGCGTAGTTTAAAAAACAATTGTCAATCTAAACTTCCCTTTTCTGCCGATGACTTCAATAACCATTTTGTTAATATATGTAATAATGTAAATAGTAGTAATGATAATGTAAATACAGCTAGTGCCATAGAGATATTAAAATCAACCATCAAGAGTCCTCAGGTATTGCCTTTTAACACATTCACTGCTGCCAGAAAATACGTAAAATACAAGCCCATGCTGAAAATATTTTTTTTAGGTTTTACTTACCATTATTATGTGGAGACTTCATATGCACCATCAATGATGTGTATATGTCCATATATACATATATACAGCAACAATATAGTAGCGGCACCGGAAGGTGCCGGCCGCACTCGGCAGGGGTCAGATGCCATTGGACACCCGACGGTGTCAGTCGCGTCCGTCACTTTCCACGCACAACACTTTTCACTGTTCAAATTGTT
>NW_025782963.1:0-32800 GCF_021130785.1 Homalodisca vitripennis | reverse complement strand
AAAAAGATTTTGGCAAAATAACTATTATGACAATTTTGAAACGTATATACAGGTGTGTGATGAGTTTGGAATAGTTTTGGAAACGCAAAAAGTCACTGGATAGTTGGGTTAAAAGACAGAAAAAAAAAATAAACAGCAAGACGTTTAGTACAATAGTTTTTCCGCCCGTGACGTTTGGTATTACTAAATGTTGGTAATTATGCCACTTTTTAAGTATGGAAATACAATGCAAATGTAACAACAACAACAATCGGAACACTAGTGAAAAAAGGTTTGTTTCATCCTGTGACACGTGTTTTAAAAGCTGTTAGTTTCCCGCGAATTATTATTTTTCTAATAGAATTTTTTGTTAAAAACCTTAGTTAATCCCTTATGTCCGGAAGAACAATTTTATAAATAAGTGGTGCCTATTGCAGTTGATTTAATGTAAATTGGGGAAATAACACTTTTTAGATCAAAACCAAGCCACCACCACCGTCTAGTCCAACACAGAGTGTACGACATACGAGATAGGTTTGAACAACATGGATCTGTTATGGTATGCACTAAAGTCCTGCAGGCCGCTCCAACAAACAGGTCTCAACTTATGACAATTTATTGCGGGTTATGTTTAGCTGTAACCAAAAGTCCTCAGAAATCGACCATACGATTAGGCATCTGAGCTGGATTTATTCCACGAAGGTCAGTGCACAAGACTGTTACTCACAAAACAGTTCATTATAAATCTTTACATTTCCAACGTTTATTACATGGGTTTACTTGAAGATGATCCAGGTATCAACGACTTCAGTTTTGTGGATTGATGCTTAACCAATACATGAGCATGAATCCTAACCTTTTTTAGAAATAAAATTATTTGGTCCTGGACGAGGCCAATTTTAATGTTAAAGCTGGCACAAGTTAACAGACCATAAATCTGTAACTTAAGGTATACTGACAATAAAAGTCTTTTGTTAGAGCAACAGCTTGAATTCAACCTGTTGTGAGATGTTT
Organism: Homalodisca vitripennis; assembly: GCF_021130785.1. Taxonomy (NCBI): domain Eukaryota; kingdom Metazoa; phylum Arthropoda; class Insecta; order Hemiptera; family Cicadellidae; genus Homalodisca; species Homalodisca vitripennis. The sequence goes on along the minus strand of NW_025782963.1, from coordinate 31,807 downwards.
TGGGGCGGCAATATCATCAGGGGAATTTGGCGTACTTGGACCATATTCTTCTGTTGAAGGAAACAGTGACAGGATATGCTTCAGAATATACGCGGGTGGTACCAGGACTCATGAAAAAAAAAAACTTTCAAAAACTTTACTTTCAACACGATGGTGCTCCACCACATTACGCCACTGCCGTTCGCGATTATTTAAACGAACGTTTCCAAAGAAAAGTTATTATATTGGTCGAAGGGCAGATATTGACATACCCCCACGTTCACCACATATCACACCAATGGATTTTTTCCTATGGGGAGTAGTCAAGGACTCTGTTTATTCTCGAAAGACTCATTACTATTGACGAACTGAAAGACTACATACATGACGCATTTTATGATTTGGACAATGATCCCACCACTATGCCGTAAAGTATGTAACAGTATCCCAGAAAGACTTCAAAGATGTATTAATGAAGACGGAAAACAATTTGAATATAAAAAATAATTGTAAGTATTGTTTGTAATAAAACATAATTTCAAATAAATCTAGTCTTGTTTTAACCAACTGTCCAGTGACTTTTGCGCCACCCTATATATATTGAATATTGTATATCACTAAACGGCGGTAAATTTATGGAAACCATGATTTTTTCACAGTTCTTCCCAAAAACTTAAAAGCTGTTGAATAATTAGCAAATTCGTATGACACCTGCTAGAACGAGTTAGTCTGACAAACATTGCAACAATACAATACACAATGTTGCGAACGAATATTCACATACACCTCACAGTTGATGTTGTTTCATAGCTGGTTGGATACAGTTGAAAACACTCGATTATGTCGTATTCAAAGTGACATAAACACGAGATATGTCAGAGTCAGTCAACACAAGCTGGATAATACCACTTGGAACTATGTACACATCATACTACATTCAAAAGTTTTATTTAAGTGTTTTTAATTATTGTTTTTAACTTTTTACCGTGTTTAGATTGTATTTGTTTGATTAATTCACAAGATTTCGTTCACACAAGAAATTTGATGTTCAATTCAAATATTGTAAACAAAGGCTTAACCTAAAATGTTTTAAACCTACTCCTACCGCTATGACAGCCAGCCAGGCTAATGAATTGTTCCGCTCGGACAAAGTTCGACGTTAGACATGAATGAAATGCTAACTGTTCCTCTTCCCGATAACAACAACGACTTCGTGAATCCAAAAAAGCGACATATTACTAAAACTGCAAATGCTTCTCCACCTCCTAAGAAGTACTACCTCGATGTGAGTGAGATTCATTCAAAAAAACCGATTCAAGATACTTGAACCAACCCATACCAATGTTGCAGATCATAGCTACTGTCTTCCTTCCTCACAACAAGGACATGAAATGGAACAAGGATCTCCTGATGATATAAAGAAAAATAATATCACGATCTAAGATCCCACCAATATTTTTGCGTGACGTAAATAACCACCAAGAAATAATAAAAGATATTAAGTGTAATGTAATTATCAAGTTTCACAACTGAAATCAAAGCTAAATCGATCAAGATAAACCTAACAGAAATAAATGACTACAGGAAACTAACTAACTTTTATGAAACAAATCAAGTAAAGTTTTTCACGTTTAAACCTTCCCAGGACAAAAACCTTGAAGTGATCATTCGTAATGTTCCCTACTCTCTAACTGACGAAGAAATCAATCAAGAGTTATGTGACATGGGTTACCCGACCATTAAAGAATCAAGATTGTTCAACAAAAACAAAAGTCCAATGCCACTCTGTTTTGTAGAGCTGGAGAATTCGGAAAGTGGTCGTGATATTATGAACCTTGAACAATTGTTTCACGCCATAGTTAAAGTGGAAATTAAAAGGAAGTCAAAAAAACATCCCACAGTGTCTGAGATGCCAAGACTTTGGTCACACAAAAAACTTCTGCAAACTGGACCCTCGCTGTGTGCGGTGCTCGGGATTCCCATCTCTATTCAGACTGCCCGGTCAGTAAAGAAACCAAACCAGTGTGTGTTAACTGCGGCGAGGAACATACTTCAAATTACAGGAGGTGTAAAATACTACCAGGGCATCAAGCAGAAATTGACCGGTCGCAAGAAATCCTCCATAGGGACACGACCAAGAATCCTCGTCCACAAGTTACAACGACACGACCCGAAAAACTCAACGAACCTAGGGAAAAACTCAACCAAAATCATCTCCAACCTCGATCTCCGTTGAATATGAACTCCCCCAGCTATGCTGAGGTGGCTCATCCGTCGTACATTCCTTCAACTGCAAACTCCGTAGAGGATCCACAATCTCTGGAAGCAGGTAACATCTCAGGTCTTGACGAAATAATAAGCAATGTAGTAAAAATACTCATACCCCAGTTGAAAAAGGTTATTCAGCAGGTTATTGCTTCTTTCTTTAAAAATGCCCGTGGACTAACAATCAGGCCCCAACTTCTCTTTAAAAACTTAATTGTTCTCAATTGGAATGCCAATGGCTTGAAAGACAAAAAACATCTCTTTACAGATTTCCTAGTAAGACATAATATAGATGTTGCATGTGTCACTGAAACTCACTTCCTGCCCAATGATAAATTTAAAATAAGTGGCTATTCTATTTTACAGACAGGACCGAGTGGCTCCTCATGCCTCTGGGGGTGTCGCAATTTTGATCAAAAGAAACATAAAACACCACGAATTTTCTTGCTCCCCAGTTACAAAGTTTAGAAGCTGTTTCCATAAAAATAATTTTACAAAATGGACTCAACTTTTCATTAGTATCAGCATACTTACCTCCTAACAAACGTTTTGTTGATGAAGATTTTAATAGGATTCTCTATAATAATAGTCCTACTATTTTAATGGGAGATCTAAACAGTAAAAACACTTTATGGGGATGTCGCACTAATAACCCAAAGGGTAATAAATTGAATGACTACTTGATGCGTACAACTATTAATATATCTGCTCACTGTAGAACCAACATTTTATCCGTGGCAGAGAAACCAGCAACCTGACATATTAGATATTGTTTTGTTTAATAATTTCAATGAACCGATAGTACAGCAAACCTTATGCGAGTTAACGTCTGACCACTTACCAGTAATTGTAACTTTTTTCAATTAAACCCGATTTTACCAATCCTCCATTGAAACTAATAAATGGTAAAGTTGACTGGGCTGTATTTTCATAACGAATTAGAAACTAATATTATCTTGCCGAATTGTTTACAGTCTTTCGAAGATATTGACAACTGTGTACTACAATTCACTGAGCTGATTTAAAAATTCGGTTTAAAAAAGCAGTCGCAAAACAATCACAAACCATGTTTTGTCCTAATCGCCCTCCGCAAAGAATTCTTAATTTAATTAAAGAAAAACATGTTTTTAGGAGACGGTGGCAGAGGACACAGGCATCCAGAAGATCGCATGCAGCTTAACAGGCTCATCAGGAAAATAAAATCAGAATTAGATATTTTCAAAATTAATGACTATCAGAAATATTTGAGTGAAATAAACCCAGGCGATAGTTCTAATGTGGCTGGCAACCAAAAGAATTCTCAGAAACGCCTTCTACGATCCCTCCCCTTCAACAAGGCCCAGGAGACGTACCAGAGTGACTCTGAAAAAATGTGAGGTTTTTGCGGAATTATTTTGAAAATGCTTTTTCCCCTAACCCTACTGTTAATTTGCAAACTGAAGATGAAGTCAACAGGTTTTTAAATAGCACAATCTTATCTGCTGAGCTTCCCACTCAGTATATCTCAACATCTGAAATTAGAAATGTTATCCAATACCTACCGTTGAGGAAAGCTCCTGGGTATGACTTGATAACAAACTTAATATTAAAGGAAACTCCCGCCAACAGCCCATCAGCTATTAAAAAACTTTATTTAATGCATGCCTACACGTTGGTTACTTTCCTAAATCCTGGAAACATGCTGAAGTTATTGTTATCCACAAGCCCGGTAAGCCTGTTAGAAATCCCTCTAGTTACAGACCCATCAGCCTACTACCCACTCTGGCAAAAGTATTTGAAAAGCTAATTACAGAAGAGACTATGCAGATTCATTGAAGATGCTCAATGTATTCCTCCCCACCAATTCGGTTTTAGGGCAAAACATTCTACTACGCAGCAACTTGCGAGGTTTAACACAAACAATTAGTGCAAGGGTTTTGAAAATAAAAGACACTCTGCTGCTTTGTTTCTGGATGTTGCTCAGGCCTTTGACAAAGTATGGCACAAAGGCCTTCTGTATAAGCTATTTCAAACTGGACTTTCCAAATTACTTGCAAAACATACAATCGAATCATTTTTAGAAAACCGGACTTTTTCAGTAAAAATATAAATTCTACTCATTCCACTGTTCGACAGATCCGGGCTGGTGTGCCACAAGGCTCAATTTTAGGACCTATCCTGTTTAATATGTTCATTGCATGACCTACCCATTCCAGCTCATTCTACGCCTTGCTCTTTTCGCTGATGACACTGCCTTGATTTCCCAACATCAAGACATTGACACAGCAGTTGACATGCTTCAGGACTGATACAGACCTACTGTTGGGATTGGTTCGTTTAATTGGAAAATCGCACTTAACCCTCTAAAATGTGAAGCGAAAATATTTTCGCTAAGAAAAATTCAATCCCTTAAGGAATATAGAAATTCAAGATAACATCATACCATGGAATGAAAATGACAGAAAACTGTTAAATATTTGGGTGTCTTATTAGACTCTAAACTTACTTATAAACAGCACATAAATTCAAAATTAAATCAAGCAAACACAAGATTGGCACAAATGTACCCCAATTATCAATAGAAGATCATCTCTTAAACTTAAATGCGCTCTTTTAATCTACCAAGGAATATTCAGACCCCTCTTAACTTATGCTTGTCCAGTTTGGGGTCCTTGCCTCCATAAATCAAAAATGAACAAACTTCAAGTATTCCAAAACAAGTTTTTGAGAATAGCAACAAAATTCTCCATGGTTTGTTAGAAACCGACAGATTCATAATGAATTAGAAATTCCCGACCATCTGTGACTACATCCGAAAACTAAGTGCTACATTTCTAGAAACTCTGGACCAGATCAACAGGTGCTGTCCATTTTAACATTGGCCAAAGAACTGTCAACAGAAGACTGAAAGCACGTCTTGTTCAAGACATTTTATTATAATTTGAAACTTACATTGTTTGTCAAGTACTAATTTTTATTGTTTATTTTCTGTTAACTGTATTATGTTATAGGGTGTCTCTCCATTGGAGCAAACCCACTAATGTTAATATTTCTATGTTCTTCTGTTCTCTATGATTCAAACTTCTGTGTATAATTATTTACTTGTAGTAATTGAACCAGAAATAAAGCTTTTGAAAAAAAAAAAAAAAAAAATACTACATTCATGTGACAGTTCTTAATCAGCTGCTTTATAAATGACACGTTCTTTAGCCAATGTTTCAGAATTCTACATTTAACCTGACTGTGTTTGTCTCAATGAACAGTGTGTGTGATGTGTTTACCAGTTATTTAAATACTAAACTCCCTAGTATGTATAGATCATTAAAATGTAATCTTATACTATAAACCTATTATGGTGTTTTTCCACACAAAGCAAAAAGTACAATCAGCACAAAAAGAGTAAAATGCACATGGAAAACTGAACCAATTTAACGATTTTTGACTGAAATGACGATATTATCGTTAGACAACAAGTGTCTCTATTCATGAGAATTTGGGTGTTATTAATTTATTTTCATCCTATATGATGTTTACACATAGTGTGTCTCGGAATATGAAATTTATCAAATTATGACTGAATTTTACAGCATTGTTACACTCTTAGAAACGTTAGAGGTGTTTCAACAATGTTGATTGATGATGTCAATGTTGATGACGAATTAATAGGCAGAGTTTCACTGCTAAACTATTGTAGCTTGTATTGTTAGCGATGAAATTGTTATAACATATAATATTAATACTGGTAATAGTGTTAAAATGAAAACTGTGACTTTATTAATGATAATAATTATGTTACTAATTATTTCCTCAGTAACACATTAGATTATCTATCACCGAAAAATCAGTACTAAACTGCGATCAGTACCGGAAGGAATATAGGAATAGCTAAATAAGTTTAATTTAATGTAATAATGCAAACATTTAGATTTAATTAGAATAGTTGTTTTCAACATTAAAATTAATATTCCATAATACAAATTATTATAACACATTTATTTGAACGACTAAATTAATATCAATTCTTATTTTAATTCAAGTTACTTTACATTTATATTTTATATTGTATTAAATATGCATACAGACCTGAATACCTGCTGTATACAAGTCAAAAATATTACTACTTTTATTTTTCCTGAGTCTAATACCAAATTATTTCTTACTTTTATATAATTTCGTTATGAAGAAAGTACATTATCAGTATTTTATAATTGAAGCAAATAATATTTTTCTATCCATAATATTACGAAACAAGATGAATAGTATTATGAATAACTAAAATAGGATTATGACTGTGGACGTAAACACTAGACCTACTAAAATTAAGTATTATTTTTAATTGTAGAAAAATTTCTGATTTATTTACTACCCATTAATATTTTATTGTCATATATAGCCTAATACAAGTTTTGTAATAAATAAAAATGACTCAAGTTATCATTAGCTTCAATAGACACATTTAAAAAATTTCTGTCAGGATGTAAGCCTAACATTTGCGTCAAGAATATTGCAGCTTTAAAATGTTCACAAATGTTATGACAGTTATTCATAATTGCATTCTACAAGTACGACAGTAGATATCAACATCAACTCATGTTTGATGTTTATGTGATACGGAACATGATTAAATCAATAAGTTAATGTTTAAACAGTTGTAGTGTTATACGATCTAAGAAACCTATGTAATAGATTGTAATAGCGGTGGTTCTAAAACTTTATATTTATGTAGTACGTAACGCATACAGTATAACTTAGTAAGTAGCAATTGACAACCACTTGTATTAACGTCATCTTTGATGATCTTCCACAAATGTTCAATTGTTGTAACGTTATTCGTGATGATATTCTACAACAGGTGTTAACAGGAAGTAACTCTTAAATGTAACGTTATTCGTAATGATATTCTACAACAGGTGTTACAGGAAGTAACTTTAAAATATTCGTGTTATACTCAGCCGGTTCAGTATCCAGTACAAAGCAACAAGTATAAATTCATTTCAACTGTTTTCACTTTATCCGTAATGCTCCTCTACTACAGGTGTTACAGGAAGTAACTCCAAAAATATTCGTGTTATACTCAACCCGTTCCGTATCCACTTCAAAACAAGAAGTAAATATTTATTTCAATTGTTTCAACGTTATTTTAACGCTATTCTGCCACAGCCTTTATATAAAGTAAATTTTACACAATATTCATGTAGTCTACAACACGTGCAGTAACAATAAAAGACAGTAACATTAAGTTGAAAATGCTTATTGCATGTAGTGTTGTTTACAAGAGATTAAATCACCATTAATTTGCATTTTGATGCTTGTGTTATAGTGAACACTGACTCGTCGAAAATATTTTTCTGTTCCGTCATTACTAGTGTATCTTGTTCATTGCAAATGTTAACCACTTTTTTAATGTTATCATAAATAGTTTTTATAACGTATGATATAAGACGTAACTCATACATATGATTTCGTACTATACGCAACCCATACAGTATCCTATATAAATCAACAAGTTACAAATGTTCACCACTTGTTACGTTAGTCGTAATAATACTTTTTACTGTGTCAACAATTATAAAAATTGCATACATGGTCAAATTAAATTATTTTGAAATATGTACATCTATTTTAAATTCGTACCCGTTCATACACAGTCCACATTCATTCATAAGACTCATACTTACAGCCATACGTTTTGAAATCTTCTAAATTTTACTACCAGAAATAGAGGATGATCCAATTACTTTAAATTTCATCTCAGCGGCTCATCGTAAAACTCTTCCACTGAGTAAAACACCCTCGACACCAAAAAGTGTCTCAATCGAGCTTTAAATTTTGTTGGTTCATTCAAATTTTTAATTTCATCAGGGAGCTTGTTGATCAGCTTAACACCAACCTCGGATGGCAAACGTTTGAATGCGGCTGTTCTGTGCGGATGTAACCGAAGGTTGTCCCTGCCTCTTGTCCCGTATTGATGAACGTCCCTGCCCCGGACCAACTCGCACTTAAATCGGCAGTACAGGGCGACATCGAGGATGTAGAGACAGGGCAAAGTTAGCAATCCAAGCTCCCTAAAGGCATCTCTGCATGAATTTTGGGATTTAAATTTTGAAATGATGCGGACAGCTTTCTTTTGACTTCTAAATACTCGCTCAAATTTGTATTTAGAACAGCTGCCCCATAATCTCAACCCATACGTTAGATGGGGGTGTACAAGGCCGAAGTAGGCCATTTTTAGTACTTCCCGGGAGCAAAATTTTGAAAGGTTCCGTAGAGCATAAATGCCGGAAGAAACTTTTGAGCAGGTACTTTCAATATGATCGTCCCAAGTCAGACCTCGATCAAGGTACATTCCGAAGAACTTGGTGGAATCAGTTTCCTCTATGAGGACATCGTCCCACCATCATAGCAGCGCGATCCTCAATCTCTCTTTGCCTCAAACAGAAATTTAGTGCATTTGATTTGGAGTTGTTGGTCCTCAGATTTAATTTAGAAAACACTGAATACATGAATTCAGTTCTAAAAAGGAAATGATTTCTAATTCATGTTTTGTTGGAGCTTTAATACAGAGCGTTGTATCGTCAGCATACTGGACCATTTTCCCTCTCAGGAGCGATGAGTTCAGCCTGTTGACGTACACAAGGAACAAGACTGGTCCAAGTATAGATCCCTGTGGGACTCCATAAGCCATTATAACTTTTTTCTGACAGGGAATTCGCAATCTGCACACACTGGCTTCTATCCCTGAGGTAAGACGAGAGCCATTCATGTGGCAGACCTCGAACCCCGCACGTCTTCAACTGGTACAACAATGTATCATGATGTACACAGTCGCTTTGGATAGGTCGAGAAATATGCTTAGCACATGTTCTCGCTACTCCAATCCATCGACAACTGTTTCAATCAGATTTGTGACGGCATCGATAGTGGATTTGTTCTTTCTGAAGTCGAACTGCTCATGACAAAGAATTTGATACCTGCCAAGGAATAGCTCAAATATCTTCAGAAAAACCACTCAGAAGGATTGAAATGGGGCGGTAATTTTCCGCTAGGCAAGGATCATCTTTTTTGAAAATGGGTGTGACTTTCGCTAATTTCAAAAGGGAAGGGAAGATGCCTTGAGCGAAAGACAAGTTGATAAAAATTTGTGAGTGGTGTCAAAATATGCTTATAGCAACGTTTGAGCAGCCACACAGACATGCCTTTAATGTCACAAGATTTTTTTGGTTTGAGTCCCTGTATCACGCGGGACACCTCCTCCTCACTCACGGGAGACAGCGCCATTGATGAGATCGGTCCCATCGATGACACCTCAAACACAGTTGGAGCCTCTGAATGGTGGGCCAAACGTAGCAACGGAGAAAAAAAAATAATTGAACTCGTTAGCTACTTTTAATGAATCTGTCACGAGTTCGTTTTCGAATTTCAGTTTTGGCGCGTTTTTAAAGTGTTTGAGCCAGTAGGTTGGGTCGTTGCATTTTTGATAATGCTCCAAGCAGTTTTGGAAAAGTTTTTGCAGATTTTATAGTTTTTCGATATTGGCTCTTAAAATTTCTAAAAAAATTCTTTAAATTTTTCGTCGTCTGTGCTTACGTAAATCGAATGATAGAACCTCAAACGATCTCGCAAATGAAGTATTTCTTGAGTCATCCAAGAGTTTGTTTTTCTTTTTTTCACTTCTTTGATATTTTTAAAAGGGGCAAGTCGTATTCAAGTAAAAAACTAAGCGGTCGTGGAATGCCGAAAAAGCTGTTTCTACGCTGTCAGAATGATTTAAAAAGGCCCAAGTTTCTTTTGCTAAGGATGAGTTGAAAAGCGCGATGTTTTCAGACCTCAAGTCTCTTTTGAATTTGGATGGAGGAATTTGAGTCCGAGACGAAGAATGACTAATAATGGTCTCCTGAGCAAAGTGGTCAGAGATGGCCGCGTTGATTTACAGTGACCGAGGCATTTGGGATGTTTGTGATTACGTTGTCGATGGCTTTACTCGATGTGGCGGTTACTCGTGTTGGAGCGTTTGTCGACCAAATCAGCCCGAAAGAATTAAGAATGTCCTGTAGCCGCTGGGTCAGGGGGTCGGTGTGGTCTAAGGCGTCAATATTGAAGTCGCCACTTATAATGAACTTGGACAACTTTAAATCGAGTAATTTTAAAAGATTTTCAAAATGTTCAAAGAATGTGTTGCTGCACCCATTTGGAGATCGGTAAATGCCAATTATGTTGACTTTGTATTTGGAATTGATATTCATTTTTATCCCGACCACTTCAAAATCTAGATCACAAGTGTGATTGACCTTGAATGGGAGGAATTGCAGACCAGATTTTTACAAAAATTGCCACACCCCCCCCCTTTAAAATGCGATCGATCGAAAGATGTTGCCAATACATAGTCCACAATCCTGAACTGTTGGACAGTTTCAGATTTGAAACCGTGTTCGGAGATTACGAGAACATCAGGGTGAAGCTCACCTGCCATTAGAGACAATTCGTCTACTTTATTTGTGGCAGACTGTGAGTTTTGATGCACAACAGAGAACATTTTGGTTGAATTTGGAATTTTGTTGATTTGATTCTACTAATGATCTACAACAGGTGGCACAAAACAGTAACTCTCGCATATAACCGAATGTTGCAGGCAGTAACTCTTTCATTTGATATTAGTGTGGTGCGCAACACATAACAATACAAGTTCAAATGGGGGTTAGTTATTTTACTGTTATCCACAACGTTTTTAAATCGGAAAAAATTTTAAACGTGACGTTATGTTGCACTCTACTCTGTACAAATAGTAAAGTTGTAAATTTTAACCTCGCGCTTGCGCCGTTAGTTTTAATGGTCTCGTACAACGGATTCTACCAGGAACATGGTTTAGGTTTAATAACTTTGGGGTAGTGTTCTTTACAATATTGTTCTTTACAAATGTTAAGTACCTGTTGCACTGTTATTCTGTGGGATTTATTTATAAATTTGTTTAGAAAAAATGCTTCTTACACTTAAATATTTCTCCCTTCAATTCCTAGAAATCAATAAAATTATTTAATTTTGTGAAATAACTAATCATTCTATGATTCTACACTTAGATATATTTGCGTGATTCAATACATTTGCATAACTACTTAGTGTACCATTACAATTTAAATTTATCTTTTCTTCAAAATAACCATCCTAAAAGACATATAATTATGATTGTGAGTAGTGAGAATGGTTGGTTACATCAGGAAGAGAGGTGGTCGGGAATCATGTGATATTCATGGTGAGAAACGTACCGGATCAGGAAGTCTGTCTAACTCGGTTGCTGTCGGAAGGTTTTGGTATAATGTAATCCATTTGTAAATAGTCACATCAGGTACGTCATAAGTTTGTGTTTAGAAAATTATTTTATATATTTTTTTATTCACCAATTTGGACTTTACAGAGCTTCAAGGATCGTGGAATTAAATACAATTCTAATTGAATACAAATATACAAGATTGATACCAATCTTTAACTTTATAACTTTGTAATAAATTCCATCCAAATTATTATAAAAAATCTAGTGTTTGCCTAATCAAACATTTTTTTCTTGATTCAACGAGATACAGTTTACTGTAAAAGACTAAAGGACTAGGTATGTGATGACCCATGGGTCAATATTATCGAATGCATAACAGAGTGGAGAAGAGTCAATTAAAATTGAGATGCATCAACAAGAGTTTTCGCCAACAGAAAATTTATTTCATCTGCTGTAAGAATTTTTTAACAGTTCCCTAGTATCAGTTATTTTTTCTTTGAAGAACTTATTTTATTTTTGCATGAATTTTTTGCAAAGGATTATTTTAGCTCTCCTAAAGATTACATCTTCCAGCTACACAGTCAGCTGTTATGGAGCTTGATACGCCACTTTAAAATCAGGCCTGTGATATGATTGGATACCTGCAGAATAAAAATATATAAAATAAGCTTATATGTTAACAAGGTAACTCCTTATTTTTAATTTAAAATACCAAATTATTTAAATGACAAATCTTTACAATCAATTGTTACTCATTTCAACTATACGTCATGTTGATAGTTTTAATCTTTTGCTGTTTTCAATTGAGCTCTATAAAAGTATTGCCTGAACTTTGTCTACGTAAAAGGTCGGATGGTAAACATTTTTCTTCTTATTTCTTGTCTTCAGAGATAAATTATATATTAATATTCTACAGATTTGCGTGCAAAAAACTCTCTGGTTCTTTAAGGGAACCTTGTAGTCAAAAAGTAAAAAAAAAATGAAATTTTAGTTTTATATTTCTTTTTGATTCTAAATATATTTCCGAGCATTTTGTTATGTAACACTTTGATACTTATTGTATATTTACACTTTAAAAAAAATATTTAAAGAATGCCCTACCGACCTAGATTTTCCTTACCTCTCAAATCTCACTTAGCTATCGGGTCAGAACAATCCCAGGATTATATATAGTAATAATACTGTCAGTTATACCTTCCATCTTTACTCTATGTAATGTTATCTTGGTCTATTCAAGCTTTATGCCTCATCAATCTGCTTCCAAAACATATGATATTGTTGATTCACTGAGTTTGGTTATGTTTGTTGTTGACATCAATCTTATACGTAGTGTTTTGTTAATTTGAGTTTTTTAAAACTTGTGTTACAATGCCTAGAAATAAAAAGTTTACCCAGAACAAGTTTAAAGGGAACCGATTTACTCTTGGTAAAGTCGATACTAATAATAGTACCAGTTCATTTTACCTTGTCAGTCAGAGCCTAGGCTAGGTACAACTGAGGAAACCTCAACTTCTGATCTGAACAATTCTGCCTCTAAAAAGTAAATTGATATATCTACCTATGTGTGGAGATGACAGTGATTACTTACCCAGTAAAAATACAAAATGAAATTATATTTTAAATCTAGAAATTTTAAACAACCTATTTCTTTCCTCAACAAAGTGTGTCGACTGCAACAATCTTGGGTTACAAATCGTTGAAATCCCAGAAAGCCGTATGGGGCTTGCTGTACAACTAGGTTTGGTTTGTGATGCATGTGGCTATGAAAACTACTTTTACAGTAGCAGTAAAACTGAAAAGGGCTTCTTTGATATTAACTTACGCTGTGTTTATGGATTCCGATCCATAGGTTAAGGGAAGGCTGCAGCGGATATGTTGTGCGCAGTCATGGATCTTCCAAAGCCACCCAGTAGGTTTCAGCTTTATAACGAAATTATTCATGAAGCTACTGAAGAAATAGCTGAGGCTACAATGAAGCAAGCTGCCCATGAAGCTGTTTTAGAAAATGAAGGGGAGAAAGATATCGCAGGTGTATTTGACGTTACGTGGCAGAAGCGCGGCCACACATCCCTGAATGGTGTATTTTCCGTAACAAGTATGGACACTGGGAAAGTTTTAGATGCAGTTGTTCTATCTAAATACTGCTCTTGTAATAAGAAAAATAAAACTAGTGAATCCCACCGAGAAAAATGTAGCAAAAACTATGACTGATCGAGCGGAGGCATGGAGGTAGCAGCAGCAATTGAGGTTTTCAAGCGATCAGAAGAAAAACGGGGTGTTAGGTATACAAAATATCTACGAGTAGGTGACGGTGACAGCTCTGATTTTTCATCTGTTGAACAGGCCAAGCCATATGGTGATAGTATCCAAATCAGTAAGTTGGAGTGTATTGGACACGTCCAAAAAAGGATGGGTAGTCGTTTACGTAGATTGAAAACCAAAGTACGAGGCCAAAAGTTAAATGATGGGAAACCTATTTCAGGACGTGGTAGGCTTACTGATGCAATTATTGACAGTATTCAAACATATTATGGTAAAGCAATCCGAGACAACCTTAAAAATGTTAATAAAATGAGAAAGGCGGTATAGGCGACAAACTTTCATCTGCTTTCGACTGACAACTCTTCCCAGCACGAACTTTGCCCAAAGGGTGAATCGTCATGGTGCAAATACCAAAATTGCCTGTTTTCAGGTGAGACATATACCCATAAAAATGCAGTGCCTGAGCCTATTTTTCTGGAAATAAAACATATTTTTAAGGTCCTTTCAAATACAAATTTACTTCAAAAATCTCTTCATGGCCGCACACAAAATCCAAACGAGTCATTTAATAACGCCATCTGGACGAGAATTCCCAAAAACAACTTTATTGGAATAAAAACATTAAAAGTTGGAGTGTTAGATGCCATAATTGCATTTAACTGTGGTGCTCTTGGTAAGGCGCAAGTTATTCAGAAAACTATGTGGTAATGCTAAAGGAAATTGTGTAGTCGGCCTAAAACAAATTGATCAAAATAGGATTTTAAATACCAACAAAGCAGCCTTAGAATGCTTTAAAAATAGAAGAAAACTAAAACGAAATGCCAAAAGAAAAAGGGAAGATATGGAAGAAGGAAAAAGCTGTTGTGTATGGTGCTGGACTCTTTTAGTGTGACAAAAGGACAAGTTTGCAGTTTTTGGCACCTACGGGAAAATCACTTTTCCTGATACTCAGGTACACTTTTTTCATTAACCTCTTTGGTTATCATTCTGAACCTTTTTTCTGTTATGTATATCTGTGTGCCCTACAATGTTAACTATAATTAAATTGTTTAAAACTCTAAAAAAAAATTAAAAATAAATATTTATAAGCAAAAAAATTGAAAATTGTAGTGGTTTTTTTATTTTTATGTAATTTATTTTAACGTTATATTTACTTATGGATAAGTAAACATTATTCAGAAAGATACAAATAAGCAATGTACAAAGTCTTACATGTGTACACCAAGTAGTTCTTGTTCTAACGGTACCTAAACATTACATTTTTAACGTGCGCAGTATAGGGACGACAAGGTCCCCTTAACAGATTTTAATTTTTGATATATCATTTACAAACGTTGACTTTGAAGAAGTGAATTTTTATGTTTTGAAAAGCTATTAACAACAGAGTTACGTTCCACCTGAATTTTGAGTTTTTAATGATATTAAAATTGGTGCTTGATATAAAATTGAAAAATATGAGTTATGTATGAAAAAGGTACAGTGTTCAAAAGTGGACTCCCTATTAAAATTTACATCATCTGATGCGTAGATTTACTAATATAGACACAGGGATTAGGGTAGCCTGTGATTTTGGAAATATTGTGTAAACAGCGTTTTATCACCAGTGTACTGCAAATAGTTTAGATAAAGGTATTATGCCACTTTTGTACAGTTAGATTCAATGATGAAATCGTATCATTGAACGCATTAAGGAATACTATTAAACATTACTCCTAAATCAAATTAGACAAGAAAATCTATTGCAACACCATAACTGTCCCATACCTACTTTTCTATTACTCCCCATTTTATCAGACGAAACTGCAATACTTATTGGTTACTTATGACATGCTTACTTAATATATCATGACGAACTTCTCGTTTGATTTTTTCGTCACATTCTTTATTCAAACAAATAAAAAAATCAAATATACCACCATAACTCTCCTATACCTACTGTTTTATTATTCCCTTTTTTTTGTCAGCTGATACTACAATATTTATTGCGTAATACCATCATCACGAACATCCCATTTGCTCTTTACGTGATATTCTTCATTCAAATTATGTTCACAAAAAATCACAAAATTCGAGATAGTATTCATCTGATATGACCTTCATATGACCGACTTCCGCTTTGGTCAACCCTCCACCCACATTCTTATCTGCATATTAACTATTATAATATTTTGTTTTAAAATACGTAATTAAATCTGTATTTTGGCTTAATTAGGACTACCAGTTACGTTTCTAAAGCACCCTAAATGTCCCTATAAGTCTATTTTGAAGGTGTATGTGTATGGCAGTGAAAGTATTTGGTAAACGGCTGTGTAAAGTAGAGCGATACGATAAGTTCTGGTACGACATCAAAATCTTGGTTTGCATTTTTCAAAGTCCAGTGTTCCATTCGCTGCCCAGCCACGAATATACGAAAACCAAGAACACTCTTCTACCTTTGATAATGTTTATTAATTTCTCTGCTTAACAGGCTATTGCATCTGTTAATACTCAATTAAGTGAATCTAACCGTTTATACTGGACTTTTATGTTAAGTGTAAGTTAATATTTTGAAAAATTTAAATGTTATTTGGGAAGTGTTTAACAAAAACAAGAGAGATTTACGAGCTGTAAAGTGATGTAGTTTATCGTTATAACAGTTGAGTATTCGCTCTCTCATGAGAGTTTACTGCCTGGACGTGGAGATAAGCAATATTGTTATAGCCTCTTACCACTAAGTTGTTTGTAATATTTGCATCTATCTTGTTTTGTAACATTCATTCCATCCTGGATTTACTCTGTTGCTTATTTAACACAGTTGCTTCATGTGATATCTTGCCTGAAATCAGTATTTTATTTTATTTATATTATTTTATTAATATTTAAAGTACGAAAGGGAATCCATGGATTTTATAACTAGCTTATGATTTGTTTATTACCTTCATCCTTTGTTAGTTTCGTTTATTAGTATTTAATAATATAATATATGATAATAATATTTTCAAGATTTTCTATGAGACCTCAATAAAATTTTGCTTCTGAATGTTTAACTACCGTTGTCAAGTTAATACATAACATAATACAAATCTACTATTTTTGTCAGTATCATAGTATATTTTATCCCTTAGTGAATCTGCTGTTTCACGTGTGTTTTTATTTTCTACAGCGTACTGGTTGAGGAATAATTTCAAACCTAAAAAAAATATCGAGTCTTTTCAAAATGACATTGCATAATCATATCAAGGCGATTAGTAACATTACCGAGTCGGAAGTAACACAATAACTTCCAGTTGACTCAGTTTCCGCTAGAAAGCTCCAGTCGAATTTATCGGGTTAAGCTCAGCCAGCCTGTAATTGAAAACTCTGGACGACTTTTAATTCCCCATCCCATCCGTCTTCAGATCACTTCGTGTTTGTTCCAACGTACAATCTAGTTAAAGTTTTATGTGGTTTACTAGTAAACAACTGCGGGTATGTCAAACATTGGAAAACTATCGAAATATTTTACATTGTTTATAAAATGCATTAAATATTTTAAAATGTTATTGTAGTTCATTTTGATAAATAGTAGCATTAGTTTTAGCATAATATTTATTTTATTTTAAAAGAAATACCAACAACATGTTATTTGTTGGTACAAAGTACTTTTTTATAGTTTTAAAGTTATAAAATTTAAAATTAAAACTCCCTATCTCTTTTTCGTACCTTGTTAAGCAATGTTACTTTACTATATTATCTTGTGACCGAAATCTACAGGATTAGGGATAATGGTATAAACTAGTTATTTCCACCATAAAGAACGATTTGGAAACATAGAATTAATCGTATTTCATTACTAGTTCAAATTTTGAAAGTTGTTAGGAATACGTGATTAAAACGGTTTATTATGTATATATTTACATTGTTATTTACATTCATAAAATTTGTATAAGTGGCAATAGCCTAATTTACATTGTTATTGTTATGTTATGCCTTTGATTCTTTTGTTCATTTAAAATAAATAGTTAGTTAATGTAATAATTTCTCACAATTTATGTAGCTCATGGATTTGATCACTTACTGAACTTTATTAAACGACATTATTAAACTTTTCATGAAATTCGTCTTTCAATCAGACTTAATTATATAAAATCAGATGAGAAGTGTACTCTGTACAAAATGTTACTTATTTTTTGACTTAAGTTTTTTGAAATCGTTACAGTTAAAACAACGTTATTCCATTTATTAACATCTCAATAAAATCTAAATATTTTTGGTACTTTCTGGGTATGTAGCAATATAATTCCGATCTAAAATAAGTTTTGAACCGATTTTTTAATACAGGCCACTAAATTTTATGATTTAGCTAAAAAAATAAAAAAGTTATGTAACAATAGATTTAAAAATGAGGTTCCTACGATACTTACGATACGAGTTATTCCAAATTCAAATGTAAATACTTTGAAGACCTATAAAATTCATATTGAGAAAGGTCTACCAATTTTAGGAGCCATACAAGAAAGAATGAAAGTCTGTATATAACTATGTATAGTGTACCGAAAATGAATGTTTAAAACAGATTAAAAGTTTCCTAAGCCATAATAAAAAAAGCTAAATAAAAGTACCAAAGATATCTATCCAAATACACAACAAATCTCTGCTTCATCGGTTCTTAAAACAAAAGGATAAGAAAAAAAACAAGATATTAATATAATTTTAGCGAAAATTGTTAAGAGTACCCTTTTCAAAAAACTCGATGGAAACCGTTCAAACAAAAATATCTTAGCTTAAAGCTTGCAAATCTAGAAAAATAATTAAAAATATTATTAAAAAGTAAAAAAAGGTAAATATATTTTTTATAGTCAAATACAGTTAATGGTTAGTAACAATGCGGAATAGTACAGTGGCACAGGAAATAAATTTAATGGATCGGAATTATTGACCGAGAAAAACATTTTGAGACATATTTATATGTGTATATATTTTCTTGGTCCGAGCAAACAATGCAAACGCTCATAATGACGGCAGCGAAAATACCTTCGACGGCAAGTAGATTACAATGGCCAGCACTATATGTTTTTCCAGGGCTATGTATGAATATATTACAACAAAAAATATTCCTTTTTTATAACTGTATTTTCAGTTTTTTTTATTATTGCCATTTTAAAAAGATGACCTCTTATTCAATAGGAAGTCACGTGCAAAACCTCAGGTAACTACTAGTAAAAATTAACAAACTTCAACATTTAGTGAACATTACGATTATTTCAAATTATATTACATAATAATGTTTTGAACAATAATAACCGCTTTTTTAAACTTTCTGATAAGAGTTTCATTTTGGAACAAGAAAGTAATTTTCGTATCAATGGCCGTTAAGCCGGCGGCGACAAGATGGAGGTGATAAATTCACACAAGAGTGTCAACAACTGTGATAAATCCCTTCCCTTGTGCAAAGAAAGCTTCACTCAATATTCTTGCGCTGACTTACATTATTTATCGTTTTTTTATTCGTGTAAGCCCTCCGATATTAGCCAGAGAGGCTCATGGTTAATAAAAGGGATAGCGTTTTGCTGCCACCACCCTAGCTCGTAGGGAAATTTAGAATAGTGGTTGAGAAGGGTCTTGAAATAATTACTCACGTTTCTCCTTTGTTTGAGTCCAATCTATATTCAAAAT
This sequence comes from Homalodisca vitripennis, assembly GCF_021130785.1. Lineage (NCBI taxonomy): Eukaryota > Metazoa > Arthropoda > Insecta > Hemiptera > Cicadellidae > Homalodisca > Homalodisca vitripennis. The sequence continues at coordinate 12,423 of NW_025782963.1, read as the reverse complement.
GCACTAAAACACTCGTAGGCGCACCCAAACTACTATATGTGTACCGGTTGTGTTCGCATCTCACTCCACCAAAAATAGACTTACTTCACACACTCTACATTGCCAATCCCTCCGCCCTACCTCCGAGCCCTCAACTCGACTGCCGACTCGTGCTGACGAGTGCTGACCCTTGCATTTCCTCAGCACGGCCAGTCACCTTCACATCACGCGGTTTTTAAAGGGACTTGGGTTAGTCCCAGTTAATTTACACACTGGTGTAATTACTAAAAAATACCATCTAAAAATTACTATATTAAAATAGTAGTGTGCGTCGTGCGCGCTACATCACTCTCCCTTTCAGGAAAGATGGATCATACAGAATTTTCATGGTGATACATCTTAGATTCTCAGAATATAACAAACATTTACAATACTTCAAAAAAAAATGTATAGGATAACATTTTTACATTACAATCATTTTTTCACAACTTAAAAGGACAAAATAGTATTTTAGGCTGCGTAAGTTCTTATAATCTACAATTTAATTCTACTTGACATTGACAATCACTTAAGATCTTCAACATAATCAGGGTAACCATCATCTTCTTCTGTGATCAATAGATCATCTTCTAAGGGAGGTCTTCATCTCTCTTCCAAAGACTAGCTCAAAAGGAGAAAATCCTGTTGAATCATGCACTTGAGAGTTATAAGCCATATTTACCATTGGTAGGAGCTCGTCCCAGTCTGTTGATTTCGGTTGACATAATGACTTAGCATTTTGGGTATGGATCTATGAACTCTTTCTGTTCTACCATTGCTCATGGGATGATATGCGGTGGTTTTGAAGTTTCTTTATTCTTAGTAAAGTAGAGCACACATGCTTTTGTTCATTATTTCGGATGTGAAATTTGAAGCCTTGATCAGTAATTAATTCACAGGGTACTCCCATCTTCGTAATGACTCTCTGCACAAGTGCTCGGGCTATTGTTTCTGCAGTTTGGTCTGGCAATGCAATAAACTCTCCGTACCTTGTAAAATGATCTATAACTGTTCAGTATGTATTTGTTTTTGGAGCTTGTTAGGGGTAATGGGCCAAACAATGTCACACGAAATCCGGGTATCCAAATTCTGTACTTTCTTGAAATTTACCTAAAGGTGCTTTTAGTTTTTCCGTAATCCATTCTTTTATTGCAATGGATCACATGCTCTGATAAAGGAGACAACATCTAATTTCATTTTCGGCCAATAAAACTTTTCTTGGATTCTTAACATCGTCTTCTTGATACCTCCATGACCTGCTGTCGGGATATCATGGTGTAAACGAATAACCTTCTCTCTTATACCGTCTTGGAAACGACTATCAGTTGTCTGTCCTGCCTCTTTATATAGATGACTCCTTGTGGACTTGTTTTGAACTGAGGGTATTTTTTCAATCTCTGGCACTCTTCATCCTTACATTGATTTTCTTTAATGCTGTCCACATCCAATATAGGTAGACTTTCCACAGTATTCTTGCACACAATTCTGCTCAGACAATCAGCGTTTTGATTTTTTATCCCTGGTTTATGGAATACCTTGTAGTCATATTCAGCCAATTTCAGTGCCCATCTAGTGAGTCTACTCGAAGGATCTTTTAGCGACAGCAGCCATCTGATTGCGCGCTGTGATCAGTATACAAGGAGAATGATCGTCCGTACAGGTAGCATCGGAAATACTTTACTGCCCATACAACTGCTAAAAGTTCTTTTTCTGTTACTGTATAATTCTGCTCAGCAGAGTTTAACTGTCTTGACGCATAGGCGATAGGGTGTTCTATTCCATTAATCACTTGTCCTAATACTGCGCCTAAGTGCAACATTACTTGCATCAGTGCTTAAGACGAATTCCTTGGAGAAATTTGGATACACTAATAAAGGTTCAGTTACAAGGATGGTCTTCAATTTTTCAAATGATGTTTCCGCTTCTTCGTTCCACTCAAACTTTTGGGTCTTTTTTGGTTAATTTTGTCAGAGGTTTAGCGATGTCGGCAAATCTCGGTACATGCCTCCTATAGTAACTACATAGTCCTATATAAATCCACGAAGTTCCTTTTCATTCTTGGGTCTTGGAAAATTTTTTGACAGCTTCAATCTTATTCTGACATGGTTTGATTCCATCTCTCGATACAACATGGCCTAGGAAGTTAATTTCAGACTTTGCTATTTGGCATTTCTTCAACTGGATACTCAAATTTACCTCTTGAAATCTCTCTAGAACTTCACTAAGATCTTTAGCGTGCTGATCAATACTCGAACTGAAGATTAGGATATCATCCATGTAGGGCAAACATGCTTTTTCCTTTCAGACCTGTGAGAGTAGTATCAAACCAATCGTTGAAATACAGAAGGAGAATTGATCAATCCCATTGGCATGCGTGTATATTCATAATGACCATCAGGAGTACTGAAGGCCGTCTTCTCTTGACTTTCAGGGTGCATTTTTACCTGATAGAAACCTGAATTCAGATCCAGTGCCGAGAAGTACTGACTGCCTCCTAACATGTCTAAAGTTTTCATGTATATCTGGAAGGGGATATATTTCCGGAACTGTAATTTTATTGTGTTCCCGATAGTCTACACATAGACGATAACTGATGGTACCATCAGAGCCTGCTTTCTTGGGGACAATGATTACCGGTGCTGACCATGGGGAAGTACTGGGTTACAATTACACCTTTATCTAATTGTTCTTGTATCAAATTTTGTAGAGTTACCTCTCTGTGATTGTGGCACTCTGTAAGGTTTCTTATTGATCGGAGGATGTTGGCTCGTGTTGATTTTGTGAGTAACTAAAGAAGTACACCCCAAATTCTCTATTCCTCCTAAGCTAAATAGACGCTTGTAGCGTTGGAGAACATTTTTTAATTTATTTTTGGTCTTCAGTTGGGAGGTGCTTTAATTTTTCTTCAAGTTTTCCATTGAATTCCTCTGTCCTATTTTGTGTTAGATTTACTCGTTTCCATGCTCCTTTATTTGCTTCACTGTGTGGCTCTTCTATTTTGCAGAGCAGCGTATTCTTGTATATCACTAAATTTTCAGAGGTGATATTTATGATTTTGGTTCCAACACATTCCTTTATTCACTTTTGAAAGGCTTCTAGCGACATTGATGCCATGAACTTTTACTAACGCTGGTTCTGTAATTACTGTTTTTCCTTCCATTTGTTCCATTTGATCCTTTTTGTTTTTGCTTAATTTTACTTGAATAAGCATTTCTGAACGGGCAGGCACGTTGATGTTTGTGCGACTATACGCTAAAATGTCAGGTATTTCTTCCTTCAGGATTTGTTTTGGTGGATTAAGGTTTGTTGAACTTGTTTCGTGGGAACATTGAACAATGCCAATGCCAACTTCTCCTGCTTCGAGTTACAGGGGATTCTCTTTCATGGAAACTGCATGCTATCTTGTTTCCAATACTCAGAGACTTATTCTCAAGGTCAATCACAGCCTTTTTTCGTTTCAAAACAATCGTATCCTAGGATAGCAATATAATCTTCAGGGAGATCTGTTGCTACGAAGTCACATTTTAAATCAAGTAACTCCAGTTGCAAGGTCTCTGTTACAGTGCCGTAAACGTTCATAACAGCACCAGTGATACCTCGTATTTGGATTTCAGTTGGAGTTAGCTTGTTCTGAGCCATTGTCCTATCGATCAGTGATACTTGTGCTCCTGTATCGATTACAATGAGACCGTTCACTCCTCCTATGCACCCTTGTACAATTAATTCACTCACATTTTCTTGTTGTCAAAGTGGCAACAAGCTTTGAAATTCAACTACTTCCGCCTGTCTGAGTCCCGTTGTGGTTCAGATTTAATGATTTCTGAGGTTCCCAGCGGCGTGCCTGGGTCCCTCGTTGTGGTTTTAACGTGTTCGAAGCTGATCCACGTCCTCCATGCTGATACCCTCTGCTCCTGAAGGTTCCTCCTCTAGCCGCGCCTCTTCCTAATGCTGTATTTCTCATACCCCAACAATTTGCTTGCTGTGTGTCCAGGTTTTCGGCAATTTTCACAATAATAGGTAGTTGTTTCACTTTTACTTCTACAATCCCTCTCTTTGTGACCTTTCTTCTTACATGTATAACATACAATATCTACTCGCCTGGATTGGCATTCTCTGGCTTTATGGCCTGGTTTCCCACAAGTGTAACACGTAGTATCGGTGATCGTTCCAAAAACTCGCCTTGTCTTCTCCTCAAATTCGGCATGGTCTTTTCTCTAAGTTGTTTAGAGCTATCGCCGTGGTTACAGCTTCTCTGAATGTTTTAGGGAACTTGATCCTGGTCTGCCGTCCTATTTTCACCATTTAATCCTCTTACAAAGGCATCCATGGCTCTTCTATCGGCCTCTTCTCTCAGAATTTGGTTTGCTTCAGCGTTGTTTTGTAACTCTTAGAGTTTTATCACTGACCCTTTTTACTCGGTCAGAGAACATGCTCAATAGTTTCTCCTCTGTTTTGTCGTATGCCTAGCCAATTGCTCGAAGTAGTAATGATCTGGTAGGCTATCGCCGAATCTTTCCATAAAAGCAGCTTTTATTTCTTCTAAAGTTGTTGAGTTTTTACATTTTTCGTCTGACTTTGCAAACTGTAGAGCACTGCCTGTTAGTTTAAGTTTTAAAACTTGAAGTTTTTGAGCTTCACTCCAATTGCTGAGCTCTCCAATTCCTTCGATGTTGTCAAAGAAGGGGGCGACTAGATTCTGCTTTCTCTCCATCGTAATGGGCTATACTTGAGACAAGCTCAAATGACGGCTTGCTGTCTGCTAAGGGTCATGTCCATCGGGTACGGAGATGTTTCAGTTTTGTTCACCGCGGAGGTAGAAGCGTTGGCTAACGTTTCATCTAGTGTTACTTGAAGCGACCTCACTTTATTCGATATGGCATCAAAGGCGTCTTGGACCTCAACGGTCTTCCCTTCTAGGTGTACAGTGCCCATCGTTAATAATTTAAAAAAAATTTGGTTTTTCCTCTTTGGAATACAGTAGCTATACAATTCTCTAGGTTATCAGTGATATTCAATAGTTAAACTTAAAACGCTCTAAATGAAATCCCTAAAAAGACATTGACAGCAACAATGTGAATAACTAGTTTCCCTATTTTTCAGTAAAATAACTTTTCCCCTTTTTTTTTTTCAATTTTCGATAATGGATCAATCAAACAATAAAGTTTTTCGATTTCCAAATGATACCAATCACTAATCGGTTAGTATTGAGTTATCAATGGATCAATAGTCTAACAATGCCTCGATATACAAGTATATCAATACTGTAATGTGACTCAATACAGCTGCAATAATATTAAATAATCGTATTTGTTATATGATATACTATGTGCTATTACTTATATACTCTAATAGTTAATCACATTAACTGATATCACTTTGTTTTCAGTATAATTCGAAATTTACCCTTTTTATAAGTCAGCAACAAGTTACTTCCAACAATTATTGCTATTATACTCTTTTACACTTATATTAAAATTTCTACGGGTTTCTTTTTGTATACTGATATTAATGAATTATCAATCAAATTGAACAGTAAGCTAATATAGAATCATTGGCATATCCCTATTTCCAAGCAAATGATTTTAATCAACACGTTATTCTGCTTATATTTACGCTGAAAACATTGATGGACTGAATGCCCTGGAAGGTGACGACCTGACATGGAGGCTTTGGCAAAATAAAATACTAGGATGTTATCCTTTTAATTTCTCTTATTTAAATAATTCTGAATCTGTTTGTCAATAAAGAAGTTTAATGCTTAAAGCCTGGCCTCAATGCTGCATTCACCATTTATTTCCAAAGCATTTTGAACCATATTATTTAACCAACTATTTACTAATAATACGTAGTCTAATCTTAGGTTTCGCCAATGATTTAATTTAATTTAATTTAACAAAGTTCCCACTGCTCACCAAATAGTGACAGGGCTGCCATCTCGAAGGCTGTGGATGATCGTGACTGCGTTGACGGAGATGACAACATCTGCAGTAGACAGTGGTCGGCAGTTGGTAGTTCCGGTCTGGAATCACTGGATGTCCGGTGACGTATGCCCTCCTTGTTCCTTTCTATGTTCTATGATGACGTATGATGATGGCGTCCAACTTCCGCTTCATAGTGTAATGGCGTTGCACATGGTGTAATAAGCACACAGAACTAATCCAAGTCCATCTTCGTTCATATAAGTTGAATTTACTCGAAAATTTAGAAATATAACATTGCAATTAATTTGTAAATGAATTTAGAATAGTAGTTATTTGGATAATGGAGTGTAAACTGAAATGTTCTAATAATTTTTCTCAACCACGTGGTTACACTTCTTTATTTCTTTTTAGAGTTCTTTTAAAGTTTTGAAATCATTTTGAAATAATTTGCTGGTTTAATTATCGTATCCCACCGCTGCCACCACTGTAAGCCCTCCGATATTAGCCAGAGAGGCTCATGGTTAATAAAAGGGATAGCGTTTTGCTGCCACCACCCTAGCTCGTAGGGAAATTTAGAATAGTGGTTGAGAAGGGTCTTGAAATAATTACTCACGTTTCTCCTTTGTTTGAGTCCAATCTATATTCAAAATGCACTAAAACACTCGTAGGCGCACCCAAACTACTATATGTGTACCGGTGTGTTCGCATCTCACTCCACCAAAATAGACTTACTTCACACACTCTACATTGCCAATCCCTCCGCCTACCTCCGAGCCCTCAACTCGACTGCCGACTCGTGCTGACGAGTGCTGACCCTTGCATTTCCTCAGCACGGCCAGTCACCTCACATCACGCGGTTAAAGGGACTTGGGTTAGTCCAGTTAATTTACACACTGTGTAATTACTAAAATACCATCTAAAAAATTACTATATTAAAATAGTAGTGTGCGTGCGCGCTACATCCGTTTCCAGAAGTAAGAATATTCAAAAGCAAGGCCTACATATATGTCATTATATTTTACAATGTATGTTTGCATTCTCCCAGTGTCGCATTTATAATTTCTGTTCGTCACAAATAAAATTACCAATTTCTGTAGCTACCGCCATTTACTTCATGGAAAGCAGCCAACTCTGCTACAAAAAACACGCAGAGTAAAAAGATCTGACACTGTTTGGCAGTTGGTCCCACAGTCACAGAATAATTTCAAAACTTGCTCTATTCGGTTTTTAAATTATTTAATCTACACACGTTGTCCCACATTAGAGCTAACCCCCCAGGATTCTACCTAAACTTAATACCTAAACTTAGTAAGTAAAATAGGTTTGGGAGAACGTAAGCTAATTCTCTCTAATAGGATATCTTGCAAAATAAGGAAATTGGAAATGAATATAATTGTGCTATACTCTTTTGAAACTGCCCTTTTCTGATACAACTCTGGATTAAGGATTGCGCACCTTGATATGGCGCCAGGAAGTATCTAGTGGTTCTTAGTTCTCTAGAATATTATTAAGATCATCGTGAACATCTCCAACGTAAACATTGTTAAGGCACACATGGTATTCAACAATATAGAGTGCCAAAAATAAAGGTTGGTTGCGTAGTAATTTTATATTATACGAGCAATTCATCAAGTTCTACCTTAAAGATGCAATTTGGTGGTTACTAGTATTAAATTTTCTTACGATCTTTTGAAGATCAATGTAGTATAGTTCTTGTTTGTAATTTTATTATCAATGAAGGTCGATATCATATTTATATTTGTATGTAATAACATCAAGTCTTGCAGCTCTTTTTAATCGTTAAAATAATATTAAGCCATACAGGGACGTACTTGATACCATGCACAAGTTACGTGAACTTTATCGAGACCCATTGAGTAGAACGACGCTATAACTAAGGATTATCTATGTTTCGCTCTGTAAAGTTAAAAGTATAACTATTTGTATTTTCAATATATTCCTATTAAAGCTATTGTCTAACTCGTATTGTTTTTATTTTTTCCTCCATTGTACATGAGAGGATAACTGATGGGGGTCAACACATAACCAAGTCTATAAACTGGTAAAGTTATTAATATATAATACAAGTTTATACACACATTCGTATGAAAATAATTTTGAATTAATAATGATGATATTAAAAATATGAAGGTTATTAATTAGAAATTATTATGTTAGAAAGAAGTTTAAAAGTTGATGACATATAAAACCACGCAATTGCTACATAATGTTCCAACAGACTGATCTCAATTCAAGCTGTAGTTCCTCCACCTTGTATTCAAACTTCCTATAACACTTGCACAGTTGGGACCCGAGCTGTTTACATTTATTCATGGTTCATTACAGCAGGAAAGCTGTCTCGTGCTGTATTGTTACCGAGACGTGTTCCAGACACACAAAATCTGTCCTGTAACGTTTGCAATTTTGGAGTCCTAGCCTTTATTTGTGAATCATTTCATCAGATGTTTAACGTGATTTAGAATTTTCCTGTTTATACATTTTATTATAACTGGCTGTTTCAAAATATTTAAGGAAAATTGCATTAACCGTTGCAAAAGAAAATAAAACCCGAATATTTATTTATTAGGCATTAATTACTTAAATAAAATAAACGAAATATAATATGGAATATATAATAAATTATGTATAATGTATTACACTGTGTGTATATATGTATATTAATATAATGTATATTTAATTACATCACAGGGTCAGAAACAGGTTCGTACACTATCACTTTGCTGAAACTTATAAGGGTGCAGAATAGAGAGGCTAGGGCAGTTATGATGGCTGCGCAGAAGAGAATACTGCTGGGTGCGAAGCGCCAAAGTGATGGGCGAAGGCATTACATGCCATTTTAGACTGAGAGGAAGAAGATCAGTTTGTAGGATTCAGGAGGAGGAGAATACAGAAGATGATAGGAAAGATGTAAATGGGGAGGAAGAAAAGAGTGTTGGTATGTGAGACATGACTTTGAGACATTCTGGAAGAGTAACAGGTTAGGTGTGGATGGTAAGAAAAAAGAAACTATTTAATTTTATCTAGATGTAAGAGAAGATACTAAGTATGATTGTGCGATCAGGACCACTTTATGGCCTTAACCACATTTTATTTTGAAGTTATGTTTGAAAAATGAGTAATTGCTGAGGAAATTAGAGGAATGTAGAAAGAACAGATTTTACGGTGAGGAAAGAAAAAAGGTGTGATTGGTATTGAGGACTTGCTCAAACTTTATGTGTTTTATTTAAGAGAAAGGAACAAGAATACTTAGGAAGAACCTTAGTTAGGGAATTCAAGTAATCGATAAATATAAATAATGTTTTTGCAATATATTAAAGGTAATATAGAAAAAAACTTGCGTAACATTAATTGTATATTGAACAGGTTATTAATTAAATGTTTTAGGTTACAATATTTGGATTGAGGCTTCAGGTTCAGAAAAATGTTATCCATCCCGTACTGATTGGACGCATATACACGTACCATATAGTAAACCGTTCATTATTGAATTCAACTCTAACTGCAAATTTTATGGCTGAGAAGACTTGCATCTTGTTTCTAATCAAAGTTAGACCATTGAAGTTGAGTTCAGATTTTAAAGTTTTACTTCATAAAGTTCTAATTCTCATTGCCTTAATTTATTTGAAACTCGAACTTGTTAAATTAAAGTACAGAAACTTTAATAAGTTACAGTATATGTAACACGAGTAACCTAGAAATATACAACCATTTCCCACAAGCCTGATTGCCCTTGGGAACCAATAAAAACATCTCCCCTTTGTACCTCCAACAATTACCAGTGAATAAATCAGATTTTCAGATCCTTGTTTCTTTACATAACATGGTTAAATAATCTCAATGTAAACTCAGGAACAATGTGTTCTATTTTAAACAAGTCATCGTATTCCACATTAAAGTATTGTACTGTTAATACATTATTTCAACGCAAGTAGTATTATTTGTTTTTAATACCTTCTGATATTTTTTATTCAGAAGTGTCGAATTTCCTTTTTATTAATTTGTAGTAAATAATACAAAATTCAGTGATTACTTTTTATTTTTAAAATTGGACAAACAGTGAAGAAGTTTTACTTGCAAAGTGAATTAAATCATGATTAGTTACTTACAGGATGAGTTAACAATAGAATAATACACAAACAATATAGAATAACATTATGCAATTAACTCCCAACTATAATGAGTCAATAGCACACTGTCAGCAACATTTCAGAGCCAGGTTGTTATCAGTACGGATTGATTGCAGGTTGTCAATATCATATACGATATTGGATTACAGCTGATGACATTGTGTTAGTACATAAAAACCATTGTAATCTGATCTGGCTGCGTAAGCATGTTAATAATACTGCGCCAGGGATATTTCATGTAATAAAGTTGTGTACTATATCGTTAACGTTTCACAGCCATCATTAAATCTAACAGCCGGTTATTGTAAATTTTATATACGATATTTGGATTGTAGCTGAACTCATTCTGCTAGTACGTAAAACGTACGTATGAATTATAATCGAGGACATTCGTGTTACAGTAATTCAAAATTCCATTATTATACTCGTGCTGTTAGGGTCAACACTTTTCACATGATTCATGAATCGTTACAGGAGACATGTGACAATGTGGGATGCTGTATTTTAATTTGCACCTTTTAAAGGCATGCAAATGTGTTGGGTCACGAGCTCTTTACATTATTCTTCTTTATGCATCATTACAGCAGAGTGAATCGTCGTGCCCTGTATTATAATCAAGACGTGTTTGTATGCACACAAAATCTATCCTTGTAACACTCACACTGTTGAGGTTCGTGCCATTTACATTATTCATGTAGATGTAGACGTTGGCTAGATGCAATGTATTATATTTGAGACGTGTTTCAATTACACAAATCTGTCTTGTAAGTATTTCCTTTGTTGGAATCCGAACTGTTTTCATTATTAATAATAGTAGGTGAACTAATAATATCCTTTGTGGATATTGCATTAGTACTTTCGTAATTAAAATCATTTCAACTATAAGCCTCGTCACCCTGATCAAGAAAACGTAGTTCTGTTAAAAAAGCGTTCTTAGGTCGAAAAGCGTCTATTTTCACCGATTTAAATTTACTTTGGTACAGGGAATAGAGTGAAAAAAATAATTTCTGCATGTAATTTATTCCCCAGTAGGCCTAGGTCTAATTTAAAAGCAAACATTTTTCCACTGCACGTCAAACGGGTTTTTAGATAGTAGGTGAACACACACATACATCTGTGCTCCAATACTATTAGTACCGTTCCGATATGATAATAATGTTTATTTATGTTTCAAATCCCTAAAATGAAATATTATCCATGGTATCCATCTGGGTTTCTTTGCATGTACCCTCGATATTAGTTCTGCAAATGTATGAATACCTGTAAACCTAATACAACACATTCTTTGGATTTGCTTAGGGAACGTACACTTTCCTTTTTGTATGATTTTTGTCTGAGTATCTATCCACTTAACTTAACACTTAACGACTCTTAATGTGGAATAACTCCTGTGGGAAACTCTATGATGTAAGTAGGAAACTCCAAACCTTCAACTAAATATCCAATATTAATGTTAAATACGTACTTCAAAACGTAACAAATAATGTAATTATACACATGGTATGTACGTTTTCGTGTAAGAGTTGTGAAAGTACATACTTCTCGATCCCCAGCCTAAACCTCGTGATCTTATGAATCACCATTTCGCGCTCTCTATTTGCGCTTATTATTTACTCAAATACTTAGATTTAGAAATGAAAAATTGCCCCTCTAATACGGATATGAAGCTGTTGAACCATGCTTCAATTTAAGATTTCCATGTTTTCCTCTGTGGGCCGTCCCCCCATGGTTGGCATGTCATGGTAATAGCAAGGAAAAATAGTTTACATAGCCATATGACACTGTGCAAAGTTTATAGCTGTTATCTCCTATGGTTTTTAAAATATTAAGCCGTACCCATACTTTTCAAACACCCTGTATATATTAAATGTAAAATACAATTACTAGCAAATCAAATACTTGCCAATGTTTGCTATGATAGCCGGTTTGGGAATTATTTGGTGATCATAACTGGGATCCTGGAATGGGGAAATCAATTATAATTTGAAAGTTGATTTTGCACTTCAATTTTAAATTATTCTGTGTATATACATAATAATATAGCACATATCATCACGAGAGGAGATATATGTGTAGTATATTTAAAAAAAAATTAGAGATTATCTTCTAACGAATAACTCTAAACTAATCTGAGGAAAATTCTGTTACTCTACCACCAAATTATTGACCTGCAGCAGTTCCGTAGAGGTTGTGGTGGAAACATCCTCAGGTACCGATATTAAAACAGAGCTTGCCTCCAATTAGTGTGACAAACTTTGAACCAACCAGCCTACGTATAATTGTGTACTTCAATTTATGTTGCCACTCTTTTTCTTCGAATATATTTGCTTTAATGG
>NW_025782962.1:0-40232 GCF_021130785.1 Homalodisca vitripennis | reverse complement strand
CCTCTATTTATTCAACATTTAGTAATAATTAGAAGAGCCTTGTCCATATATTGTGTGCACAATGCTCTCAGCTTAAGAAGGAAATAAAAGTTGTTCCAATTGTTATATTTAACTGCAACTTTATGGTGTCGGTAAATTCCGAGCCCTTAAGGTCTTGAGAATGTAGTTGCCCTGTTTATCAGAATAGGCAAACAACAAGCCTACAAACAAACTCGGTCGAAGGCTTTTGAGAAATTCTTTTCAATTAAATTGATCTGCTTCAGAGAGTAAAACATGTGCTTCTAAAATGTGACATTCAAAAATAAAGATGTTGGTGGGTGTAGCCCTGTTAGATATACTCTCATGCTCAGTGGCGTAATACATACCCCCGCAACCCCCGCAATGCGGGGGGCGCGGCGTGTCAAGGGGCGCGCCACACGAAGGAATGAAAAAATAAAAAAAAATTATACCGATTTTACCAAATTTCTTAAGGTTGAATATCACTATTTTCATTGTAATTCCTTATAATTTTTTTTGTATAAATGAGCTAGCGAGGAATATCGTAGGCCTATTATCATTTCTTGTTTTAGTTAAACGCCTTCAAAACTAAAGCAGGCAAACTATTTGCTGAACCGCCACGGAAGTGTATTTTAAGGCGCTTTAGGACCGTGTGTGAGCGTGGGGGTGTGCGTGCGTGTACTGCCTTGTTTCATGTTGCGACTTGAATACTCCCCTCCCTCCCTCCACACTTACCAAGTACCAATTATTGTTAGGTAGTTCCTTCACAGTATACTGTGGTTCCTTGTCACTCAGTCATATATTCATTACTCGTTACGTTTACTGCATTTTCGAAAGTTGTGATTTATTCAGTAGCCTACAACTGTGGTGGCGGTGAAAAGTGTTTGCAAACTACACCTCTCTACAGGAAAACTTATATTATGGGACGATGTACTAGAAAACTAAATCAATAATTAAACAAAAATGTCTAAAAAACCTAGTGGTGCAGAATACCGAAAGCGGAAGAAGGAGGAGGAAGAAAAAGCAAAAAAACACCAAAAAATTGATCTATTTTTTAAATCTGACATATCTCTTAGTAAAAACAATGACAGTGTAAGGAAACAAATAACTTCCGGTTTAATTTTGTGAAGTGTAGTGAAATAAGTTCTGACCTACCTACCATCGAGACAGAAAATGGAACATCTACTCAGACCCCACCTGAATTCACAAATAACGAACCAGACGTGAGTCTAGACGTTAAGATAAATAATGATAGCTGTAGCTGTACCGTAGACATTGATAAAAACTGTGTTTTGCATATTGATACTAATGAAATCAGTCAACAAACGTGGTGTTTTTAAAACTGACATTGGGCTCTACACTAATGACGGAGTATCCCTCTTAAAAGAAGAAGATAAAACTTTCATTTTGAATTCTGAACCATGTAGGCCCACAGGGCCTTTTCCTAAAGACTCGACAAACAATAGATCTTTTAGCAGTGATTTTTATTACAAAATTGCCAAAACGGGCCAAAAACTAGAACGGTTTTGGCTTTGTTATTCACCTTTATTAAATGGCGTATACTGTGAACCTTGTTGGTTGTTCGCTGACAGAAACTGACCCTAAATTTAAAGATGCTTGGTGTAAAGGTCTAATAAATGATTGGCAAGGTTTAAGCAAAAAAATTAAAGAACATGAAACATCTCGTATACACTTAAATTCATGTTTAGCATATAGTACCGTAAAAAATAGCCAAGATGCAAAATCACTTATTCAAAAGTAATGAACCTGAGTATTGTGAGATTCTCAAAAGACTTTTAGATGTAGTAATAACTATGGCTACTTGTAACTTAGCGTTCAGAGGGCATCGGAATGAAAATATTGAAACAGTGGACACTACTTCTGGAAACTTTTTGAATATTATAGATTTGTTGTCACGATACGATCCTCTTCTAAAAAGTCACTTAGAAAAACGATCAAAGCAAAGTTAAGTATTTGTCCTCCCAAAATCCAAAATGAAAATGATCATGTTTGCGTCACAGCATGTTCTGGATGAAGTTTGTAAGTGAAATCCAAGCAGCTCCTTTCTTCTCTCTGGTATTAGACACCACTCAAGACGTCTCAAAAACTGATCAACTATCGATAGTAATACGACATGTGGCAGTCCAAAACTACGAAAAACTTGAAATTAAAGAATCATTCTTAGGGTTCATAGCTCTTACAGGCCAAAATTCGGGAAAAAATTACTAACGAGGTTTGTAATTTTTTGGAAGAAGAAAACAACATTAAAATTGAAAAAGTGTAGAGGCCAGGGTTATGACGGGGCAGCCGTAATGAGTGGAAACTATTCTGGAATCCAATCTAGAATAAAGCAAAAGTCGCCAAATGCAGAGTACGTGCATTGTGCCTCGCATAATTTAAATTTGGTACTCAATGACTCAGTTACTGACATAACAGAAAATGATTTTATTTTACGATTTGGTCAATCAAATTTACGTGTTTTTTCGGCGAAAGCCTGCCAAGATGGCAAGCTTTGAGAGAGAAATCTATGGAGCAAAGGGGGTCTATACTTAGCAAGACACTCAAAAGATTGTGTCCGACCCGTTGGTCATCTAGGTACGATTGTTTACTGGCCATAAAGTGTAACTTTGTTTCTGTCTTAAGCTGTTTTGACGAATATTATTCTGACTTCTAAAAAGAATAAAGAGGTTTTAGAGGCAACTGGACTCAAAAAACAAATGACGTGTTTTCAATTTGTATTGATGCTTACTTTCCAAAGTAAGGTTTTAGAGAGAATTAATATTACATCTAAAACACTACAAAAAGAGGATGTATCAATTGGACGAAGCTACAGCCCTTCTTGGAAAGAGTATGACTGAACTAAAGAGAGCAAGAAATGAGTTTGAAGGTGTTGTTAAAGAAGCTGAAACGCTAGCCAGGGGATGGAATATTGAGTCTTTCTCTGCCGACTAAACGATGTAAAAAAGTAAAAAACTTTTTTGACGAACTGACCAACGATGTTGAATTTTCTAATCCATTGCAAGAATTCAAAGTAAAAGTATTTTACAGGAGCTTGGATAATAGTTATTGCTCAAATCTCCAGACGTTTTGAGAGCATGGTCAGGATTAACGATCAGTTCATCTTTTTAACTCCAAAGTACCTCACAGAGAAAAGTGATGATGAACTAATTTTTTCAGCCAGGAAGTTTTGTGAGAAGTATGAGGAAGATGTTTCACACGGGTTGGAGACACAAATAGTGTGTTTCAGAAACATTGTTTCGGATGAAATAAAAAACAAGAGGATTGAAAAAAGTTAAGGATTTAAGCCTCATATTTAATGATAGAAAAACGTGACTTTGTCAAGCAGCCTTCCTGATGTCTGCACAGCGATGATGATGTTCTTGACTCTCCCAGTTACGTCAGCGTCAGCGGAAAGGTTCGTAATCACCAAAATATCATAAAAACCCGTACTAACTAAAATTAATTTTTGTGTTAAGAAGAGTTATTATACCCTTTAATTATATACTTGTATTATAACCTGAAAATGGCATATATGTTAACAACATAGTTTTTTTAATCTTATATAAATTTTCAGGTCATTTTCTAAACTCAAGCTCATAAAGAATTATTTGAGAAACACTATGACCAATACCAGGCTGAGCGCTTTGGGAGTCTTGAGCATAGAACATGAACGGGCTCGTAGGATCAACTTGAAGATGTTAGCTGAAAAATATTTCAGTTTTAAGAAGAGGAGAGGGTTTAAATAAATGGAAATAATTAACATGTCTACAATTTTTTTCTATTTTTATTTTAATGTTTGAGATAGTTTTCATTAATAAATAATTATGATGAATAAATTCCATTTTAAAGTTTTTCTTTTCCTTTTTGATCTTTTTACAAAATGTATAAAAATAAACATTGCACAGCACGGGACTATCAACTATTTACACAAATTTAAAGCCACTCTTAAAAAGTAAAGGTTTGTTTTCTATTACAATTTACCGTAAGTAGAGTGAACCATCATGAGAATAAAGGTAGACCAGGGGAAGTAGGCTATTAATTATAACGATGCGTGTAGGTCCAGTAGTGAGGAAGGGGGGGGGGGTGTTAGGAGCCGACAGGAGGGGCGCATTTCAGTACGCTGCGGGGGGGCGCGACTCTGTCTAGTTACAGCCACTGCTCATGCTGACTGCTAATCAATGTGTTGTCAACCTTTATTTTTCCCAAAGCAATCTCAAAAACTTAAGCCAGTACCGACAATATAGCTATGGGCCTATATTTTTATCGCTTCCTAAACCTTTCTTGTGGACGAGGACCATCTGAGAAATTTGTAGGTCTGCGAAGACGCCACTAAATAGCGTTTTGTTAAAAAGCAAGGTAAGGTGGTGGACAATGAAATACACTAAAATTGCTTGAATACAAAAGGCGGCATGGTGTTATGCCCTAGTCCTTTTTAGGTGTCCAGATTCTTGACCATTTTAGCAGTTCATCAGATTTTATAAGACAATAAGAAAATTTTTCACATGATATTGAACTAAGGAAAATATGGGTTTGAGACTGGTCACTCATGTAGAAAAGACTGAAAGAAAAGTCAGGGAACATGTTGATTATATCCCTTTTGAAGTATGATGAGGCACCATCCAGGCGCATAGCGGAGTATCCTGAATTGTTTAGATTTAAAATAGCTCCAGTATATCTTTGGATATTTGTTATTGCAGTCTTAACCTTAATCACATAAGGGTTGAAACAAGCATAATTTCTTCACCGAGCTTTTAATTTGGCGATTTGGTTTTAAACTTGCAGAGAGGGGGTGGGGTTACTTTGAAAAGTTTGGGAAGACATATTTTATCTATCGTAAGAATGTAAAAAGACATTAAGTCAATAGAGAACCATTTTGGAAAGGCAGATAACTAAATTTTTTGTCATGGGAGAGACACTTCCCTGATTGTGTTGATGAAGACATGGATAGCTTCGTTGACGTCCTCGTTGGCACCTATGCCGGTCGTATCTAAAGTCTGTAGCTCCCGGAGAATATCTTTGCAATCACATCGCTTCACGTTGGGCTGTTATACAGCGTTTAATGGAAAGAGAGATGATAAACGACAAAGCTGGTAGGAGGATATTTTTTTCTAAGTAGCTGATTCAGGTCAAGACGTACTGTAGTCACTTGGTAAGCGGAGAAATATAGATTTAACGATTAAACCTACGATGTTTCATATCTTTTTGATTGGCAATGAGGTCTGTGCACCTTATATTTTGATATTGCAATCAATATTCCACTTCCACTTGTCTTATTAGTAGTATTAAAAGCTCTGCGCTTCCTGAAAACTTGCTAATTTAATAGGCCATGCTTCCTAGTTTTAATGATAGGCGGGATATTTGTTTCTGTACGATCACATCATGCATGGACGCAATTAAAGCTAGTAAGTTGAGTCCTAAAACAATGTATGATTTGATATTAGATATTCAGTTCATTTAGCCGGTTGGATAAAGTTGGTTAATCATTTTTGGAATTCCAATGACAAACGTTATAGTACATACAGTTTCTTATTGCGAGAATCAAAGGTTTTGCGGAGGGTTTCTAGTCTTTCGTTCATTGAGAGTTCTGTCATGGGAGATGCAAACCTAAAAATATACAAGATTCTTTCAGAAAATCAGTGGAAAGGTTCTGAAGAAAAATTTTACTTCAGCTGGTCTCTGCAGTATGAGTTTGACATGGCAGGTGACTTAGCCGAAGCCTTCCTGATACGGAAGAAAGCAAAGCTGGAACGGAGACTTGATTGCAGCTAAATAGTTGTTGGCTTTATCCAATCCATGTGCCTTTTTCTCAGAGGCCTGTGTACTAGTTCTTTAGTGGACATTAAAATGATAATGGAATTGATTGACATACGATCTACTATTTCCTAGTAAATATCATCGGCAAGTTGTGAATTGTTCCGTTTTTTTAGAATTTTTTTCAAAAAAATTAAACTTTACCTTCAAGTTTGTTAAGACGTGGTTCAGTCTCGGATAATGCCTTTGAGAATGTCTCAGAGTTATCTTTCAATGCAGCAATATCGTTGGGAATGGATTCAATATCATACCTTATGCTAAGTCAGTACATTAATTTAAGGATGTCTTCCAGTTTACCTGAAACCTGAATCGGAGTAGAACCAACTTTGTGACAATCCAGCACTGCCGCAATGCCAGTTTAGGGTAACAACATTTGCGTAACGTTTATATTCTGAGGGGCTCATTATTGTTGAACACTACTACTGATTATTTAAAGTACTATCTCATTCTGTAATGTTTTTTTACCTCTTGACCAGTGGTTGTCATGTGTGTTTTTTATTATAGTGATTTTCCCCAGAAGGCAAAATCTGATTTGTAAGAAGCCCCAACCATCGCCTCTCCCTGAAGCAGTTAGGCGAATTAAAAGTTACCTATACCCACTCCACAATTAATTTTCTTTTCTATTTTATCTATATCATTTCACAGTTTGTTTAGGGGAATGGGATATCCCCTAAGTATTTATTCTCTTAACTGTATGTAACTGTCTCCAGTAACCATAAATAAAAGAGATTTACTGTTTGTTTTGTTTGGAAGATAGTACTATTCTGAGCAAATTAAGTAGAAAAGCTGTTATATATAGTTCTTTTATTATTTATATTTTTAATGCATCAAATGTTACACGTTTTCCTTTAAATTGCCTAAAAATTACTATTTATTTTAGTTGTAAAAAAATCTCGACTTAATATGTCTACGACACTAATAAGAACAAAACAAAAACACATTAAATAGATACCTCCTATGATTCTCGAGATAAAGGTACATGACTAGGAAAAATGCGTTTTTCAGGAATCACAACTTACAAATGTAATACTGTGGATAGCAGCAGCTTTCACTACCTTAGTACATTTGTGCACCATAAACTGGGTGATCTGGGTATTCCTATGCTTCATAATTATTCTCCAACTTCCTTTTAGCCAACTGCCGCTTCTGATGACATTTTCTTGGATTTCTTCTACCGCTTTTCAATTTACGCGAATCGTTTTTAATCAAGAGCTGTCATAACTTTTATGCAGTTTTCGTGCATGCTTTATTCCCAGTCTTTCTAATAGTCTACACCTTATTATATTTCCATTGTTAAAAGTAACTATTCCTTCATACACAACTAGTTCAAGGATAGCTTCATCATAAAGTTGGATTTCGGTATTCTGGTCCAGACTAAGCTATTCAGTCTCTATTCAGGTTTTGCATACCACCATGGAGACAGTCTAGGTATGGGTTTTATTTAACCCATACACATTGAGGAGAGGTGTGTTTCATTGTCCAGATTGTACTGGTCATTATAATTTTAGCCTTATTAAATCTGGACAGTCGTGACATAGCTCGTACATTGGCATTTCTTTGGAAGATAAGAGATATCTTCCAAAGCTCAGCCCAAACAGCTCTTTGCATGTCTCATAAGCTGTGAGTATTATGCCTTATTACTAGGCCATAGTAAAATCAGATTTCTTTCATACCAGTATCAGTTAACCGTCCAAGACCGCCGATTGTTTTCTTATCAGATAGTTTGGTTTTTCCCATTTTTTTTTTAGTGTCACAGAAGGCGTGTATCCATGCGTTTCTGTACGTGACCTACGCACTCTATCTTTGCTACTACTGCAAAAACTAGAACCACAGGGTTTGGCTGCCATGACTGTTAGATAGGACGAACTGTTCCCATCACCAAGAAAGTTTTTATATCTAATCCCATGAGTTTTCACATATTTGAAGTATATATCCAAAATACCCTGTACTTCCAACTCCTTGTTCCTGAGTAATTGGCTTCACAAATATATATATATATATTATATATATATATATATATATATATATATATATATATATATATATATGCTCGTGCTGCATTCCAGCAATACTTGTTATAATATGTTTTCAACTGCACATACAGTGCAATATGTAATTATTTGTTATGTTTATATGTACACATATTGTATTATTGTGTAATCGATTGAATTATAATATTTGATTTAACTTCGCATTATTATTATAGCATGGAAACATATTTTCCGTAAGCATCATGTAATTTATTATTACATTGTAACTGCGTTCTAGTATTGTATTTCATCTTATACATGTATTTTTGACGTAGTCTAATGCTTGTCTGTTGAATGGCTTCAATAATATCATTGAATCATCCATTATGTTCTCTTCTGTTTTCGTCAGTCTAGAACAAGAATTTGAGCAAAAAATTAGTGTACTTGATTGGAAAACAATTTGAACTTTCGTCTCTGATTACAGTGTTCATCCATAGCGACTGTGATTGGTTAGTCTCGGCCAATAGCCAGTTGGAAATGCTCGGTTTGGTTGACTTCGTCTGATACTGGTGTAGTGTATTGGTTTGGTTTGGTGTTGTCTGTGAGTACGTAGAGAGACTAGAGAGTGTGGGGATCGTGAAATGGTGGGCGAAGTCTTGTAATATTAGTGAAGAACGTGGTTGTGCAATGTGTACTCAATTATGGCTTCATATGACAACAAACACTGGCTTTTATCACATATAAGGAACAGTTTTATATTTTCAGATGACACAGGCAAGTTAAATGTAAACCACGTGTATCATAACGTGAAATTCTGCATTGATCTTTTAGGTTATGTTACTTGTTATGTTCAATGTTATGCCGTAATAATTTTTTAAACTGTATATTTTATCATTCATAGATCTTAAATACATTTTTATTGCATATTAAAAAGATTCTTTGATGAAGAGTATATATCTACATAGCTTAAAATAGTTTATCATTTTAGTCAAGGTTAGGGTTGGGTTTGTTTGGGTGTGAAATGTTTTGGAATTTACAATTTAAAAAGATGTATTATTCTGTTTTGTGTTGTTGCTTTTGTTCTTTGGTGTATTCTACTCTCTAATTTATTACTAACTTATCATGAAAGTTATTTATATCACTTAATAAGTAAGTAATTAAGGCAATGATAAAAATCTGGATTATTTTAATAATGCCTAATCAATGTTCCCTATTATTATTTCTTATCATATAGCCTATGGTATTTATGTACCTAACATAATAATTCTAATCTAATATCCATAATGTGTTAACTAATGTCTAGAGTAGGCCTTGTAGACAATTACAATTACTGAGTTTCTTTAAAAATATAAAACATAAATTTTAGGTAATTTCCTGTTTATGTGAATATAATATTGCCTTAAGCAGATATAGGCACCATCTGCTTTTTAAATAAAATATTTTTATTTTTAAATAAAATAAAGGTATTTATTTACAATACCGTGACCCATGAAAAAATGGACTTTTTTTCATGGGTTGGGCATTTATAGCCAAGTGTTATTATCACAGGTGCATATAAACTGGGGGGAAAGTATATCATTGTATTATATTGATGCCTTTCGGGCATTATTGCATTAAAGATGGAAAATAACCGACAAAATTTTGTCGAACAAACACTTGGAGGGTTAAGGATCAGGGGCATCACGTGATCTGGGATTCGACCTTTTGCAAGCTCGAGTTAATTTTTTTTCTAAAAGAGCAAGCAGTGCGCAGCACTGCGCAGCGGGCAGGCATCGTTGACAGTATTAACGTCATCATTTCAGTAAAATTGCCAGAGGTACTGTCAAAAACAGAGTTTTCAGAGGATTTCAAAAAATCGTAACTCCTTTGATTTTCGTTGCCGACGAAATTTTTCTTCACTATTGTTTTCAGGAAAAATTGTAGTTTTCAGGAAAAAAAAATGAACATACCTTTCCATGGTCACGATTTTGTAAAATTGATACCAAAATAAAATATAATATTGCCTTAAGCAGATATAGGGACCAGCTCAGTTAGTCTAGAGTAGAGCAAATGTTAGTCTACTTCAAAACTGCTTAGTTATTTATACTTAATGCTCACTTAAGACTAATTATTTTTAAATTAGAAGTTGGCTTAATTCCAGTTGGGAAGAAATAATCATTATTTTACTTTACTAGGAATAAGTCTTTTGAATTCCTATACTTATGCCTACAAATATTCATAATGTAACTTCAAAAGTAGGCCTATTCAATTAGTTCACTTGTATCTCACATACGTGTTTATAATTTCCTGAATTAAGTTAATAGGCTACATGAAAAATTTTGTAAATTATACTATTAACAAACTTACTTGTTTTGGCCCTAGGCCTATTTAATTTATAATTATTATCATCCAAAAAATATGTGTTATATAGATAATAAACTATCTATATTTATTTCATAATGGTCACAAATATGTAGTAACATATTATTCTAAACACATCTCATAAATAGGCATAGGCTATTATATTATGAGACATCATTGCAAGCCTGGCCTAATGGGCAGTTAACCCTTATAACGTCAGTATATCTTTTCACGACTTCCAGCAAACGGCACAATATTAAAAAAAAAAAAATTTTTTTTAATGTGTAACGTTCATTTTTATTTTTACTTTCTATAATTATGGTAAGTATAAAAAAGTAAAAATTTTTAAATTATCTTGTACGTACATAAATTTATGGGACATTAAATTGTAGATATAAATAAAGTCAAAATAAAAGGCACACAAAATTTTATTAGCTAAACTATAAACATTACCAGACAATTATATAAATTACACATGTGATAAAATATAAAAAAGAAATGCATGATTGTAAATATACAACTAACCTAATAGTGTTCTTTTGAATGGTAGTCCTCGAAACAATCCTCTGGATGTAGGGCTGGTTCTCCTGTGCATGTCTTGCAGGAGTAGCAGGTCTCGCGCCGTAGGCCTCTCTTTGAGCACACAACGCAGCGTGATTTCTTTTTATCCCTCTTCTTTAGGAAATGTTTTCCATTGAGTCTTTCAAGGAGAGGTCCTTCTGATGGTCTACCTTTCCTCTTTCTTGATGGTGTATTTCTAACTCGGTCCTCAACAAGATCTCGAACTAGACTTCTCCGGAACTGTAGGTGCGTGAGTGGTTTTGTCATAAACTTTATCTGCATCATTTTATAAAGAAGATAAGAATTTATCATCGCTACTTCTAAAAGCCAAAAAAAGAACTTTCTGTACCATTTTTTTGTTCTCCTTAAAAACTGATATGTAGTAGAAATAAAATGATCACTTCTATCGACGCCACCCATACGTTTGATGTAATCCAATATAACGTTTGGTTTAGGTGTAGGTGCAAGATGAGGCCATTTACTTGGGACATCAGTCATGTGTTGTATATCCCCTTTCCATTTAGTTGATAGCATTGTAACCACTCTCTTATCTCGCCAGGAAAGGACAAGAATATTATTGTCTCTCTCTGACAAAATATCTCCTTTTTCCAGCTGTTTAGTCCTGGTCTTCAAGTTTGGTGGCATGTCGATACGATTTGTCATTACTGTTCCGGTCAGATGGCAATTCAGCTTCAAAAGTTCTACGGCAAGTTCAGGGCTGGTATAGTAACGATCCGTATAAATATGTGTTCCAGTTGTTGGATTTGACAAATCTTTCAATAAAACTGACTCGGTGAGTTTTTTTACGACCTGTGTCGTCTTCAAGAGCGGAGAATTTGGAATAAGCTCCTTTTTTCCAAAGTAAGGAATGAAATCACATATATATCCATTTTCCGAATCTGATGCAACAAAAACTTTCATGCCAAACTTATTAGGCTTTAGGGGATTATATACCTTGAATCCAACCTTTCCCTTATAGGCCACTGTACTTTCATCAATTGACAAATTGCTACCAGGGGTGTAAAAAAGTTTGCACATTTTTTTTATATGGTCTATTAGGGGACTTATAAGGAACCCTTTTGGTCTCTCAGAAATTCTACGGGGTGTTTCGTCATGGTTAAAGTGTAGATTCCAAAAAATATTTAGGAAATCTCTTTGGGAAAATATTTGTGAAAAAAAAGGTATACTTGTTTCCCATTTTGTGCTGAAATAAGATTCAACGGTAGGCATTGTTATCAAGCCCATATTGATTACAGTCCCTAAAAAGGCTTTGAGATCAGTGTCATTAATTTCTTTCCATTGTCTAATCCGTGATTTAGGAAATTGGTTTTTATTTTTATTTTCGTTAGCATTCAAGTTTGTTTCATTACAAATGTAATCTCTTATTTCGTTATTGAAAAAGAGAAAAAATATTCAATAGGCTGAGTAGTTTTGTCAAAATATGATGGTAAATTTGTACCTTGATTGATATTATAGATAGGAATCGTCTTACTTGGCCCGGGTTCGCTGGCAGTCACATTTCTCCATTTGCTGGGGGTGGGAACAGTTCGTGCGGTCTTTGTTGGTCTTTTGTTTGACACAGTTTGTTTACGTTTTCTTTTTTTCGAGATTACAGTACGAATACGCACATTAGCGGTCGAAGTAGAAGGTAATGTTCCAATTGGGAAGGAAGGCGTAGTAGTTATTGTGGTTTTGTCTGTATTATCTTCAATGTTGTCTTCATCACTTGAAACAATGTCTCCATAAGTACTAGATAAGGTTGCGTTCATAAGATGACTAACAAAGTCACTGTACTCAGGATCGTCAATGTTACGAGACATGTTATTTATCACTAATAATGAACACTAAATAGGTGACACTAAACACTAAAATGACACTAAAAACACTAAATGAATACTAAAACTAAGATATCAATACTTTTAACAAATAAATAAAAACCATATAAACAGAAAACACGACGAAGGAAACCGACTCAGCGATGGTTAGACACGCACTACCTGAAGCCAGACTGCAAACAAAAGCGCCCCGCTCTGTACGGCGTCTGTGCCGTGTGGCGGGGAGAGTGTCTAGACACCGCGTCTATTGTTTCAAACA
Source organism: Homalodisca vitripennis (assembly GCF_021130785.1). Lineage (NCBI taxonomy): Eukaryota > Metazoa > Arthropoda > Insecta > Hemiptera > Cicadellidae > Homalodisca > Homalodisca vitripennis. The sequence continues at coordinate 27,459 of NW_025782962.1, read as the reverse complement.
ATGTAACGCGACAGCTATATTTTGACGCTTGACATAGGTCAATAACCCACACACATGGTTGACGCATACCGTTAGTGACATTGATCGGATTTAAAAGGAACTTAAATTTGCTATAGACGCAGTTTTGTGTCGATGCGCTGTACCGCGTCTTTGCCGTTTGGAGATAGTTTGTCTATGCGCCATACGGTGTCTGTGACGTTATAAGGGTTAACACACCTCTTTTCCTCCTCACCTTGTAGTGTTTACTGCATAGTTATATCAGCTGATTCTCAGTAAGATGATGTTTCGCTTCGTGCCAGCTGTTTACATCTGTTTTGTTATTTAGTATTCAAATATTCGGCATGTTGCTATTTTATTATTATTTTTGCTCTCATTCTGTGTGATAGTATAAGCACATGTTGATTTAAAACATGAAATAAAGGATTCAGGAAGACAGATGAGCAGTTATGATTATTCAAATGTTGAATTCAATCGATTATCCAATCACTAGTTATTCTTCCATTACAACTGACATCTTTGTGTCACATCCCAGGCTTTCATTTATATGTCTCGTACTATAGTTTGTTTGCAAAGTACTATATTTGTTTTATTTCCAACGTTATACCATTTTAATTATTATAATATTATTAAATTTTGGTACTTTGGGATTATACCGACCACACCAGCATGAAGAACACAAAAATATAAATTTATAGAAACTCACATGATAGAACGAAAAAACAACTCTTCAATTACAAACACAACGATTATCAATTGTTAATGGGGTCAGATTCCGTTATATGCCCCAACGCTTAACTTTTTTCAATGAACTTAGTACGTTATTAAACGATGTAGTTGAGTAACAGAACTAACATTCCATCAATCAAACAATCATTTCCAGGTATTGTGATCGGTATTGTTGTCGCTGTTATCTTATCTTTCTCGAGAATCCCTATTACGGCAGGCCGCGCTGCATCACATGATTATTTAAGTTTTTTGCACGGTACATAATTGCCTTTCCATTACAATTCAATTTATATTTCTGATCAGCCCCTCTAGAATTTGATATTTTACTGATAGGTACTATCTTGAGGGATGTTTTTCTTTCGTTGACATCAGCGCGGGCTTCGGCAGGTGCTGCCCCGGAGGCACTCGCATTTTGGGTGGCGGAGTGTGATCAAGAATAAAAACAAGTTTTGTGTGTTTTTTTCAATAAAGAGTTTAGTTTTTGTTTGCTAATGTTTGTTTATGTTGAATTTTTGTGTTTGGAGAAATGTAGGGGTAAAACACGGAAGTACAACAAAGCGACGCACCAGCTGAACGGGCGGTGAAACTCTGCAATCACGTTATCTATGATAAGAACTTGCGATAAGACAATTTCTGTTTTATATTGACGAAATATTGTTCTACGCTAATCTAGTAATCAGTAGAAGCAAAATGTCAAATAACGATTCATGTCTGGGTGTGGTCGGTATAATCCCAAAGTACAGTAGAGTCCCGTTAATCCGACCTAATTGGGACCGAGCCCTATTCGGATTATGTGATTGTTCGGATTAGCCAGAATTACAGAAAAATACGGTTTTAAACTTGAGAATGGGTCTATTTTGTTATAGAATTATCAACATTGTTTATTAAAACATGTTTTCTGACTGTTGCATTGTATTTCTTGACAAATAAACGTGTTTGCGAATACTAAGCACATTTACCGTATTTAGTGTGAGAGTTCTGTTGTTAAGCAATGTGAGCGTACTGGATATTGTACGGGTCCACGCGTTCAATAGTTGTACGAAACTACGCGTCATCCAATAGACTCTCTTTAATGTGACAGAAGACAATAACTGAATTTATGTCTTTTAACAATTAATATTGTACTCAATAATAATATCAGTACTGTACGTCCAATTTTTGTTTGATTTCACTTCTTAATACAGTAATTTAACTCATACTTAACCTATAAGTTTCAATTTGGTACTGTATTTAACTTCATTATTTATGTACTGTACCGTACACAATTTGTCTTAATAAAATACTGTATGTCTATTTAATTAAAGTTTTCTTTGTTTATGTACGAAATGATGCACCCATTTTCATTTTTTATGTAATTAGTTCCTATAACTGTTCATTATCGTTATAAATAATTCCTCCTGGACCTGTTCGGATTAACCGACGTTCGGATTACACGTGTTCGGATTAGCGGGACTCCACTGTACTTAAATTTTTCATAATGATTTCATTTAGCCTACTTCTGTAAAAGTTCTATTATGAAAGCATGATTAAAAGTTTAAATTGGTGTATGAGTAGTTTACTATGATGTTACAATAAAATCTTTTTGTAGTTGTATATATGTGTGTTCGTAGATTAATAGATTTTAAATCAACGATTATAATAAACTTTTTATTGAATTTAATGTTATCAGATATGATCAAGAGATGTCTAGAAATCTGGAAAATAATACCAATAGCTCCAAAGGAATATGAAATGTAATTATTCAACTGAAATTAAAAGTGTAAATACAACCAGAGTAGTATTTTATTGGAATCTTTATAATTTTATTTGTTACTTTCTGATTAAACACATGCCACCCGTTTAACAGTTAAAAAAGTAGGTATATAAATAAAATTCGATTATGAATAAAAAAAAAACTATACCTTTATGAAATATTTTACAAAATTATAAATACACATTTATTTTTGAGTAATCCAAAACTCGACAAGAGCAGTAATAAGTATGAAAAAAGCGTTGTTGTCAGCCGCCGAGTGCCACATTCAGCAAGATAGGAATCTAAACGATGGCGAGCTGTGCCCCGATGTTTTTTATTTTGCCACTTTGCTGATCCCCACATCTCCCTCTACGTGTAGTGTGTGTACACCTGTATCTAAGTTCACAAAATTGTACTTATGGTTAACTTTTAAATGTTCATAGCTTGCGTTTTCTAGATCCTCTTTGTTATAACCTTTCAAACAATGGGATATAATTATTGAGCCCGGCTTGATATGTAGTTGTATCTGCTCAAACAATGTTTTAGCATTTCGATTGGAGACTAACCAAAAAATGTTCTCAGTTTCCCAGCTTAAAACACCAAAAATCCATTGTTGGGGTAGAACCCGTCCAGTATGGTTTTTACGTTTAGTAAACAAACTTTCGTCTATCTCCACAATTTTACCATCCCCACCAATCTTACTTTGATTTTTCCGTTCGACAGAGAAAACTCAAATTTCTCTAATATAATTTTCCAATCCACAGTAGCGTTTGGTGACATTTCCAATTGTTTCTCACACCAAGATATGGATGTTAATTGTTAAAGCACCAACAATATAAAAATCGGACCATTGTGACAAATGGCAGCCTATGTGAGAAAACAACGTATCCACACGAAGTCCAATATTTTTTTTGGCACAATCTAGTGTTACATTGCTAAAATGGATTATTAGCAGTGGAATACAATTTCATATTATGACTATTCACTCATTGTTTTTTTTGTCATAGTCATTTGAGTGCATAAAATTTTAAATACTTGCCCACTCAATCCAGATCATTTACAATAAATCCTATTATATGATACTTTATTTATTGATTTATTTATAGTAAACCAGGGTTGATGCTGAGTTGAAAAATTTCTTGGCAATAATACTACAAGCTCTTCAACCTTTTTAGCAAAAATGTTAGTCTTGTAGCATTTATTAATAGCATTGTTATTTCGCGAAGATTACAACAATATTTATCGAAAACAATTTGCAGTTCTATAATACTTTAACCTACTGAACCAATATTTACATTAATAAAATTCAGTTGTTAACATTTGAACACGTGTGCACGTCAGCTCCGTATTTTCACTTTCGCTCACCAGGATTTATCTCATTGTTTTTAGTAAAAGTGTTACTGATGTATGCGGAATTTAATGCATTACTTTTGCACAAAGTCCTTCAAATCAATAGATATGGCGTGTAGCAATAAAATACGTTTTAGACATTGTATTTCATGCAGCGATCGCCACTGCAGTTGAGGTCCAGGTTCAAAGGTGAGTCTGTCTCATTATCTGGCAGTACTGATAAGAAGCTTGTGCGCTCCTTATCTTCGTTGTCTGACACGACTGTCATCACCGACCTTGTCGGTAAACATCTATCTTTGGACGACATTTTTGGCCAGCTTGTGGTCTGCATCACCCATGAGCTCAAAGGTGTTGTCGAAGAGGCTATGCGAGCTGCGCTATCGTCAGTCAATGATGAGGTGGGAAGGTTGTTGGTGGGCACCTTTACTGCGAGTCTGGAAGAGTTGGACGACCGGCTGCAGGGGTGCTGTGAAAATATGGAGCAGTACCAGAAACGCCAGAACGTGCGCATCTTAAGAGTGGAGGAGAAGACAGGGATACTGACCGCATCGTAGTCGACCTCTGCTGGGATAAGCTCGGTGTGAACCTGCCTGCATCTGCAATTTCCAGGTTGCACCGGGTCAGCGGTCAGCCAAAGCCTGGCCCCGACGGCAGGAAGAGACACAGCCCCATCATCGTTCGCCTTGTCAGCTACCAGGACCAGCAGACAATTTATAACAATAAAAAGAAACAAGAGTACGGGCATCACCGTGCGGAAAGACCTGACCTCGCAGCAGTTGGAGGGTGCTGAAGAGGGTGACGGCGCAGCACGGGGTTTGAAACACCTGGGACCCAAGACGGCAGGGCCATAATGGAATGTCGACCCATCTCAGAGATCTACAGCCCTTGAAGTAAATCTCATCATCGTAAATATTAAATCGAAACTATTATTATTTATTATATTTAAAACATTTTCACACTAAATATTATTTATTTGTTTATTTTCACTTTTTATATTACAAATTATAATTTTAATGTTTGCTTATGTCAGGTCTCACCTTTTTACTTCTATCATATTCTTATCCGACACTACTAGGGAGGGACGTCCAGAATATATGTTTCTGAATGTTAGTGTAAAATTTGAGCTTACACTTATCGATCTTATGGCTCATTATAATCATGTCTTTATCATGAGAGGCATGTACTCTGACCTAATTGGACCTGCTACTTACTACCAAACATACTTAAGTACAATGTTGCAATCTTGTAATCTGACTTTACTTCTGTTAAGCTACTCACCATACTACCACGACCAACACTTAAATGGATATCATGGATGTCACCGATCTGGCCCATGTGGCACACCACAGACAACTTCCTGCCCCTGGATTTTCAAAGCATGATCTATTTTTTTTTTTTTCCGCCAATAAACTCCAAACCCCAAAATCTATGCCAAAAATCATTAAGTATCGGACATAAAGAGATTTAAATCATGTTGCTCTTCTCACTGATGCTGCTGCTTTGTCCTGGCATGAGGTTACTTCCGCCAATAACGTGAATGACATGGTATTCATTTTAACCGTTTCCTTATTAATTTATTTGATAAACATGCACTGATTGTCACAAAAAGAATCACTAATGTTCCTGCCCCTTGGATAAATGATTTCATAAAAGATTTACAGAAACATAGAGACTCAGCTTTCCGTAAGGCCAAAAGGACAAAGTCTTCACAAGATTGGGCTATATACGAACACCTGAGAAATCGTACGCAGCAGCAAATCAGGAATGCCAAAGTTACGTTTTACCATAAAACTGTCTCAGCGGCAATCCACGAGGTCGTTAGGACAATGGCCTAGTTATTAGAAAATTAAATGTTGATACCCCTGTTACCTTTGACCTCGATGTAATCAATATTTTGCAAAATTACCAATAGATGATTGTGCAGCTCGCGATTATGTCGCCGAGTTGAGGGCTGTTTCTCAGTATGCAGCCGTCTGCCGGTTCTCGTTTGCACCTGTGAGTGAGGCCGACGTGCTAGCCGCATTTTTGAGGATGACTAGCAATGCGGTCGGGGATGATAATATACCTTTACGCTTTCTGAAGGATACCCTACCAATCACATTACATATTATAGTTGTTCTTTTCAATTGTGTATTGAATACTTCTGTTTTTTCCTGTATTTGGAAATGCCCTGTTTCGCCCTTTGAAGCACTCTCTCGTGTCTCAAAATTTCTCGAATGAGTAGTCCACCAACAGTTTTTTTCTTATCTTAATAATTATAATCTAACCAAATTCCAATCTGTATTCAGATCTAATCACAGTACCACTACAGTCTGATTGAAGATTGCTGATGATATCTGATGGGCAATAGACAGGAGACTAGTGACAATTTTGATATTATTTGATTTATCCAAGGCCTTCGACTGTGTATACCACCCCCTCCTCCTTATCAAATTAAAGAAGTATAGTTTCTCCGAAGGTTGTGTTAATTTGGTCGAATCTTACCGCACTGGACGTCAGCAATACGTGAAGGTGGGGGGGGGGGAGAATAAATTGTCTGACTGGAAACCTGTTACACGGGGGGGTCCCACAAGGCTCTGTACTTGGGTCTCTCATATTTTCACTTTATATAACAACTCACTTCAATTATAACACATTCAAAATTTCATCTTTACACCGACGATTTGCAAATATACGTTCACTGTTTACCAAATGAACTAGCCACTTTTGTGTTACTACTCAACCTGGATATTGAAGCCATTGACTCTTGGGCAATACAACCAGGACTGAAACCAAACAAAACAAAACGCAAGCACTGATAGTTGGTAACTCTAGAATGATAAACCGAATTAATCTTCATACAGCACCTAAACTTAAACTTAACAGTTGTGAACTAAATGACCAAGACAAACTGAAAAGTCTCGGACTCACTATGAACAAAAATCTCAAATGGACTGACCTAGTTACGATAATGTGCAAAAGAATCTTTGCTGGCATCCATGGTTTGAAGCGGTTTGCCTTATACCTGCCATTCAATGTTAAGGTGATGCTTATTAAGACTCTTATACTACCACACTTTGACTACTGTGATGTGATGAATCACATGACCGTTGTGCAATTTGACAGACTCCAGCGTGCTCAGAACTATTGTATAAGATTTATTTTTAATCTCAGATGTCATGAGTACGTTACACAATATTTTCAGCAATTGTCACTCATGAAACTTCATCAACTACGTAAAATCCACATTCTTTCTATTCTACATTTAATTATCAAAACCGAATATCCTGTTTAATCTAACGAATAATTTCAACTTTAGCTTCGATATTAGTGAACGACCTACAAGAAGGGGAGCCACATTACTATCAATTCCAATTCATTGTTCAACAATTTTTAATAGGTCCTGTACTGTTTAGGCTTGTTGCCTTTGGAACGTTCTCCCTGATGGTATCAGATGTATTGAGGACCGTGCTCATTTCAGGGTGAGGGTTGGGCGCTTGCTGCTGGGTGGAGGGGCCTGTGGAGGTGACTGGTGGTACTGCTTGTTGCGGTCATGTAGCCAATTGGTGTGTTAGAGTGATTGAATGTTTCTTGCTTCTTGCTCTTTATTTTGAATTATCTTGTATTTATCATAAAATTTTATAAAGTTTTTCTTTTGTATTTTAAGTATTCATTTAAATATATAGAATCAGAATCATTTTATTGTCGTCCAACAATTACAAAATTGTATTGACAAAGTCAAATATGATATTAAAATACAGTGGAGTCCCGCTAATCCGAACACGTGTAATCCGAACGTCGGTTTAATCCGAACAGGTCCAGGAGAAATTATTTATAACAATAAATAATGAACAGTTATAGGAACTAATTACATAAAAAATGAAAATGGGTGCATCATTTCGTACATAAACAAAGAAAACTTTAATTAAATAGACATACAGTATTTTATTAAGACAAATTGTGTACGGTACAGTACATAAATAATGAAGTTAAATACAGTACCAAATTGAAACTTATAGGTTAAGTATGAGTTAAATAATTACTGTATTAAGAAGTGAAATCAAACAAAAATTGGACGTACAGTACTGATATTACTGTACAATATTAATTGTTAAAAGACATAAATTCAGTTATTGTCTTCTGTCGCATTTAAGAGAGTTTATTGGATGACTCACATTGCTTAACAATAGAACTCCCACACTAAATACGGTAAATGTGCTTAGTATTCGCAAACACGTTTATTTGTCAAGAAATACAATGCAACAGTCAGAAAACATGTTTTAATAAACAATGTTGATAATTCTATAACAAAATAGACCCATTCTCAAGTTTAAAACCGATTTTTCTGTCATTCTGGCTAATCCGAACAATCACATAATCCGAATAGGGCTCGGTCCCAATTAGGTCGGATTAACGGGACTCTACTGTATCACTATGTAGGCCTGTAGAGCCTAAAATAAATACAGTCTATCTATGTTCAACTTGGTATCAATATAGATTTTTTACCTTAAGATCATTTAATTTTGTATAGGTTGAGCATTTTTGTTTTTTCAAAAAGAATAAGTTAATAATTTACCACAATTGAATTAAACTTTTGTAAATTTACTGTATACAATATGAGGTTGAGTGGTAGAGATGGCTTAATAGCCCTAACTCCGCCTCTTTAATTAAGGCTTTTTCATTTCATTACTTTTAATATCAGTTTATCTTTAAAAAACTAATTAGGCCCTACCAACATCATTCAATCTGTAGCCTTCTTTGTTTTGTAAACACCAATATGTAAACTTAATTGAAATGGACCTTTCTATTAGTACCTTCAACAGACATCAACAAATTGTTTAGATTGGTTATGCTTAACTTTTTATGAATGTCTGACATTTCAAAATAAAATCTGACTATAACATAACCTTAAATCTCCAGTACTAGTTACAGATACCAAAACAAAGACGTTTAGAAGTGTACAATGTGTGTGCTTTTGTTCGTGAGTGTCAGCCATGGCGCTGAAATATCAGTATCTGAACCGCTGAGCCGACGTGAAACTGTTATAGATTTCATCCATAGAAAGAACGAGTACCTGAACCTAGTTTCTAACAGAATCCTAACCTAGTTCATCAACTTAACCCATACAAAATGTATGTTAATTTGATAATGTGAAGGTAAATACTAAAAATACAGATTTTAAATGAACAAAGTCTACTTTTATGATAATAAATTTCCGTTTATAGTGGCTATTTTTGAGACTATACTCATTTAACAAGACAAGTTCTGAGAAACTCTGTAGATGGTCCCGTACCTCAAAAACGTAGCTGATTTTAATAAAACTTTGTATACACATTCAATACACTGTCTAATGTATTATGTTACCACCCTCATTCTTAGGTCACACCTATTTTCGGAGATATATCGATGTTACAGGTCAACTACAGGAACAACCTATGGGTGGCCGTACCTCAAAAATGTACAAGCCTATTTTTATAAAACTTTATATACACATTCAATACATGGCCTACTATACTTCAATATAACCCTAATTCCTTAGCCAGATCTATTTTCAAAGCCACGCCGATTTTACATGCTATGAAATGAGGTACAGTCATTTATAGATTTGTTTTTTTTTTGCATTTGGCGTGTGTAATTGAGTAGTCTTTGTTCATGAAAACCAGTATTTTTAGTTTTAGAATGCTAGTTAAGTAGATTCTATAGATTTTTTTTGTATTTGATCTTTTTGTCTTCAAATAATTCAGCGTACTAAATAAATCACTGTAATAAAATCAGTGTACTAAATAAATCAATACTAAAATAAATCACCGTACTATATTCACTCAAATATTCTAAAATTAAAAGATCAAAGATTCATCAAAATTCTAAAACTAGTTCATTCAATATTGAAATGTGGTTTTCCAAGATATTTTTCTGAATATTTTAAATCTGTGTCTCATGTAGGTGTAAGAAGCACTCGCTCTGGCTCATACATTTTGAGAATGCCTCAGCACAGGACTGCAGTGTTTGATAAGTCATTCTATGTAATGGCTTGTAGGTTGTAGAATGCCCTTCCCCAAACAATTACTTCTATCGATAGCCGTTCCCGGTTTGTGGCGAAACTGAAAGATATGTATCTTGAGCGGTTAGCCGAGGCAGTTCCGGTCTGAGATGCTGTGGGCGTGACACTGGCAGAGGGATGAATGTGAGATTGTGTGTGATAAAAGTTAGCAATAAATACTTTAATTTATTTGTATATTAAAATTATAATTTTATTTAAATGTTTTAAGAATAACAGAGGTAGTTAATTTATTAATGTGTTAAATTTTAATTATAACACATTAAAATATTACATTAATTTCAACACATTGTGTAAATGTAATTATTTCTTTATTTTATTATTTTTTGTTTTATTCTTAAGATATCATTTTAAATTTTACGTTGTCGCAGGTTAAGTGTAAGAAAGGGCCATGCGGCCCTAACTTTGCCTGTATAAATAAAGAATTTTTAATTTCATTTAATTTTAATAATAAAACTAATATAGTTTTGTTAAGTGATCTGGTTCAGGAACTAGGGTAGTAATAGTTCAGGTACCAGATTAGAAGTAGTTCATGAACCACGTTAGGATCCATGTCAGAGGATTAGTTCTTTCTGTGGATGGAACCTATGGGCAGTTTCACACTGCTAATCGCTATTATAGAAACAAGCATGGGCGTTCGTTGAATACTACTTTCGTTTCAAAAAGTACAGATAATGTATTTTGAACATTGACCACAAACTAACTAGTTGAATGAAAATCACGGGTGATAAATTAAAATGTAGCTTGTTTATTTATACGTCTAGAACTAAATCAAATTGTTTACAAACATTAAATTGAAGTTGGTAAGAATGAAAAATAGTTCCTGTTGAGGCGATTTCAACCAAACTACAATTTTGAACATTCATAACCAGGAAGACTTAACAATAGTACTAACTTAGAGACTAATTTTTGAATTATATGGATAACAGTTGTTGTCGAACCAGTTTGTAAGCCATTTTAACCTTTATTCCCAGCCAGGTTCGGTTTAAAATAATCTGCATTGGTCACGCTATTGAGCTTATAGACATTATTTTTATTTTAATGTCAATTTATTTTTGTAAACACAATTTAAAACTATTGTTTTTAACACCATTTTAACTTAATTAAACAGATTTTGTTTGTTTCCCCTGGCTGGCGCTTGCTTGGCACGTGCAGACCGTCGAGGGTGATGTTGCAACGATCGTGTGCAAATTAGTAAATGAAACATTGTTTCAAAATATTGGACCATTTACCATCAGCTTTTTATATGAGCTATGGGCTTCAAATGGCAGGTTTAACAATGAATAATTTAACTTTCAAAATTGCAATTTAGTAGTAAAGCGCCACAATCAGGGCCGCATTTACAAATTCGGCACCCCTAGGCCTACAGACCAAAGAGCGCCCCCCCCAGAGGACTCTGATTACACTGACGTAGAAATCCAGTAATTTTCTTAATTATGTAATTTTGATGAAAGATAATTAAAATAGTATACATAAATAAATAAATATATATATATATATATATATATAAATATAAATATAAATATAGGAGTGTTTTGAATAAATAAAAGCAATGAACCAGTTGCAACATAATATTCTAGCTATTGTTATAATAACAGTGGTCATTTGTATGGTGTAAAAATAAGTTAAAACATATGAGTTTTTAAAGTCTTTTATTTGATTTCAATCAAAAAATGAAAAAACGTAAAATACAGCTAGAAATAATAACATGAGTACACATAAGATAATTTGAAACATATTATATTTGATGAAAAAATTAATTTAGTCAAAATAGTCAAATAGTCAAAAATCTTTATTACAATTTCTTTAAGAAATGTACATTCGTCAAGAGATACAAGTTTATATACAAAGGAAATAGGTCCTTCAAGTTTCGGTCTTGCTTCAGTCATCTTGTTTCAAAATATTCCTTCATTGAATAAAATGGTCGCTCCATCAGCCAGTCTTGCAGATGGCGTTTCAGTTGTTGGCCGTTGAGGATTTTCAGATTTGTTGGAAGTGAGTTGAAAACTTTCCGTCCGATATATGATGGTTTTCTGCTGTATTGTGTGGTGCGGTGCGCTGGAAGATGATAGTCTGCTGCTCTCCGTGTGTTGTAGGAGTGAATGTTTTCTCCTGTGGTAAGCTCTGCCTGGTCTGTGTAGACAACTACTGAGTAAATGTAAAGGGCAATGACAGTCATAATCCTCAGTGATTTGAAGGCATCTCTACAACTCTCTGTTGGAGTGAGGTTGGCGAGTGCTCTTATAGCTTTTTTCTGTTGCACCAGTATTCTGTCAAGGTTCTGTTGTGAAGTTCCTCCCCATATAGTCAGGCCATATCTTATGTGTGATTCTACCAGCGCATGGTATGCTGCTTTTGCAGCCTCTTGTCCAGCTATCCACTTTATTCTTCTCACAACAAAAATTCCAGGTCCAAGTTTTTTGCTCAATGTATCAGCATGTTCAGTCCAGGAAAGATTGGTGTCTATTGTCATGCCCAATAATTTAGAATGATTTTCTACCAAGATGTTGGGAACTTCTGGGATCTGTTCATGTCTTCTACTGAAATTTAGCTGAGTGGTTTTTGACGGATTGATTGCCAAGTCATTTTGTAGACAGTATTGTAGAGCTTTTCCAGTTGATGTAGTGATTGTTGAGTGTAGTCCCTGCGCTGTGTCATGTTGAAGAAGAAGTGTAGTGTCATCTGCGTACATAATGGGGAGGATGTTGTTGTGGTTAATGAAGTCATTAAAGTCATTGGTAAACAGCACAAACAAGAAAGGACCCAGGACTGAACCCTGGGGCACCCCTCTAGTTATTGGCTGAGTTTGGGACCTAAAAGTACACGATTTATTATTTATGGTTCTATGGATTTCCACAATCTGGCTGCGATCTGCTAGATAGCTTGCCACCCAATGCCTTGATTTGCCTTGGAAGCCTAGAATTGATAGTTTCTTCACAATCAAATCATGCCCTAAGCAATCGAATGCTTTGCTGTAGTCTAAAAGGATGGCTGAGACAAACTTATTATCTTCTAGTTGGTCTGTGATATGTTCTACTAAGCTTGTCATTGCAGTGATGGTGGATCTTCCCTTCAAGAATCCATGTTGGCAATTTGATAGCAGTTCTTGTTCTTGCAAGTGTTGTACCATCCTTTTTAGTTCAATTTTTTCTATAATTTTTGAGAAAGGAGAGATTAAAGAGATTGCTCGATAATTTTCAAGTTTGGTTTTTGATCCCTTCTTGTGCTTTGGGTAGACTTTAGAGAGTTTTAGTTTTGAAGGGAAGTGACCATTATCAAAGGATTTGTTAATTATTGTGACGAGTGGGGCTGCTAATTGGTTTGCACAATGCTTGACTGCCTTTGATGGGACTTCATCAATGCCACATGACAGTTTAGGTTTTAATGTATGTATTACAGACAGTACTTCATTATGTGTGGTGGGGGCCATGGTTAGTTGTGGGTTCTGTTGGATATTTGCAGTGGGCTGTGGTGGAACAGTATTAATTTGGAGAGCACTGCGATTTTGATTAAGAGTGATATCTGCTACCCGGCAGAAATAGCTGTTTAAGTGCTCTGCAATTACCATCGGGCTGTCTTCTATTTTTCCATCAATTTCTAGCTGTCTAAGTGTGTCATCAGACTTTTTTTGCTGTTTTTCTCCACTGATGATGCTCCAGAGTGCCTTAGATTTATTGTCAGAGCTGGCTATGTGCCCATTTGCAGCTGCTCGCCTGAGTTCTCTAAGTTTTAGGTCATAAGTTTTCTTTTTTTTGTTTCATTGTGTCCTTGTCAAGTTCACTTCCTGTCAGTTCATATCTGTACAACCCCTTAAGGAAATCTTCTTTAAGTGTGTTTACTTCAGGGTCATATTGGAACTTGAGTTTTGGTTTCTCTCTAGGCCTTGATTTTGAGAGGGGACATGCAATGTCTAATGCTCTCCTTACAATGGCATGAAATGAGTTATATGCTTCTTCAGCATCTTGGGCATTGTGTACACTGTCCCAGCTTTCTGTGATAAGTTCCATTTTTGGATTATCTAGGTTTCGCTTGCTGAAATTCCTCTTGAAGGAGTTTTCCTGTTTTTTAACTTTATTCCCTTCATACTGCACCTTGCAGAGTTGGCCGGTATGGTCGGATAATCCGCTTTGTATGATACTGTAGCTAATATTGTCCTCAGGTACATTTGTGCAGATGCAGTCAATTGATGTTGCAGTGGTACTGGTCGTTCTTGTTGCTGGGAGTGGTAGACGCTTGATCCCAAATGTTGATAGTTCTTCTTCAAATAAGTCGTTATCTTGGTTTGCTGTCAATCTATTAAAATTAACGTTACCCATTACAATAATTTGTCTTGCATCTGCCCGAGATGTTGAAAGAATTGCTGACATGACCTCTATAGCTTGTTTGGTGTTTCCTCCTGGAGGTCGATAGAGGCCAAGTAGATGGAAGGAGCATTGTTTAGTGCCAATTTTTGCCATGGCTGCCTCACAGAGGAGTTCCATGGAGTGGTTTTTTATGTCTAGCATTTCTACACAGATATCTGCGGTTTCGTCAATGTAGATAGCAACCCCTCCTAATTTGTGTTGTTCTCTGCAAAAGTCTGTTATTAATTTGTAGCCATTGACTTTTGTTAAGAGCAAGGTTTCGGAGCTTAACCCGTGTTCAGTCAGAATTATAATTGTAGGCTGGAGGGTTCTTAAGAAATGATTTAGTCTTTCTATTTTGTTGGTTAGGCCTCTCACGTTTTGGTGCAGTATACTTATTGTTGAGGTTTCACTTGAGCTTTTAGTGCTGTATTTGGTTGGAAAGCCTGATTTGTTGTGCGTAGAAAAATTCTTGTTCTGTAACGTTGTTTTTTGTATTGAGCCTGCTGTAAAAAATTATTAGGGGTAAAATTTTGCAGCTTCGATATAAATACTTTGTACAAGAGAAGAAAGTTTGGTGTTTTGGGCAAACATCCAAATGCCCAAAAGAAAGCCAATTAGCCAAAGGCTCAAAATCATTAAGTCATTACAATTTTCTTTTTTGCTTTGACTCAACAAAAGTACGTGTTAATTCTTCTACGTCCAGGCTTTCAGTGAGGTCGGATTCTATCGCCATAACAGAAAGTGCATTTAATTTGCACTGGCTTAGAGAGTTTCGTAAATGGTTTTTCACTCGTTTTAAGACAGAAAACGAGCGTTCACCGCTGCAGTTGGTGACAGCTGTACTTAAAACTGTTCTTAAAACAATTTCCATGTTTGGAAATATGTGCTGCAAGCTCTTGCCATAAATGAATTGGAGAAGAGTTTTGAAGGATGGTTTCTGTTTCGTCTTATTTTTGTTTTCCCTTTCCCTCTCTGAGTTTTCACTTTTTAAATAGAACTTAAATTGGACACACTCATCTAAGAAGCATTCTTCCAAATCATCTTTGTAGAGTTCAACTAGCTCTTTGCATTTTGATTTGATGACGTTGTCTTCCAATGTCTCCAACTTCAACAAAAATCCAAACTTGTGCTCGACGCCCGTGTAAGCGTTTGCCCTTTTGTCAATTACGAAAAACACGTTGACTCGGAACATTTCTTTGGGGTCAACAGGCTCGTTATTTTCATTGTTGTTGGCAATTTCATAAAAAAAAATGTTACGTTTTCTTGCTCTTCTTTCTCCCCAATCACCTGTGTTAGCCAACTTTTCTGATGCTGATGCATATTCGTCAAACTTGTTTCTTAGTTGATTGACATAAGATTTGAGCGAGTCAAATAGTGCTCCTGCGGTTCCAAGGTCGATACTTTCACGTTGCAGAGTAGCATTTACCTTCCAAAATCGTTCCATTACCTCTTTCCAAAAGATAAGTAAGAAGGCGTTTTCAAGTTTCATAATTTTATTTTTTATTCCTTTGGCCTCTTGTCGAGTTGCAGGCTTTTCATTTACATAATTTATTATGGATTCTAGTGCCTTTATTATTTCTGTGAATGAATTATAAACTGCTTTGAGGGCGTCGGCCCGAGCTGACCACCTGGTAACTGAAAGTGATTTTACAACTGGGAATCTATCTTTAAGGATACTTTTGAGAATCTCCCAGCGATGAGTTGAAGCAAAAAAAAAAATGTATATCCCCTGCACTAGGTCGAAAAATGCTACAGCTTTATCCGATGCCTCTGCTGAAGCTACTCCAACTAAGTTCAAGGAGTGTGAGGAGCATGGAATGTAATCTGCCAGTGGACATTGTTCCTTTATTCTGGCTTGAAGACCAGCCTGCCATGTTAGACGCATTGTCATAACTCTGGCCACGACAATCTTTTATATTAATACCATGACACTCTAAGATTTTCAACAAAGCTGTAGCCAACTGTTCCGATTTGTGGCCAGTGTTTGGGAGGAACTGTAAAAACCTCTCAACTGGCGCAGTGTCCCTTCCATTGGGCAAGACATATCGCACAACTACAGTAAGTTGATCTACATGGGCAATACAGTATCTGGGGTGGAATCCACAATTATGGAGTAGTATTTAGCTTCCTTCAATTCTCGGATAATACTTTTGAGCACAGTGTTGCCCATTATTAAAATTATTTCATCGCAAGTGAAATGTGAAAGGTAAGATGTACTACCTTGGCCTTTGTAGGCATGTTTAGATATATGCTGGGATAGAAATGGATCAAATTGTGCCAATAGTTCAAGTGCGCCTATATATGCACCGTTTCTGCTTGAACCGAATAAATTGTCTGATCCTCTGAAGGGGTAACCTCTAGTAGCAAGGTATTTAATTGTCGCAACAACGCGTTTTAAAACTTCACGCCAATATTTTATATCAGATTTACAAGCTTCAACAAGTTTTTTGTCTATGCGGTTTTCTACTGTAGCTCTACTGACATAAGATAAAACCGAATTTCGGTGGGCGGGAGAGTTTTCATGAGACTGTAGTACGGCTACAGCATTTTTCCAGTCATTAAATCTTTCTTCACATAAAGAGGATGCAGGTGCAGGGTGCCCAAAAAGTCTGCAATAAGCACAAAAAACTGATGCCTTTGGAGAAGAGTAAACAATCCAATCACGGGTTTTAATTTCACCATTCTTAAGGCGTTTTTCAAAATAACCCTTTTTTTTTTTTTTTTCTTCCTTGGGGCGGCCTACTGCCATGCACTTAAGCCTCAAGGGCCTTTTGCGCACCCCGGAAAAACACCATGAGGACTACCAGTCTACAACTTCAGCAGTTCAACAAACCGCCGGAAAACAACCTATCAAGTCCTCCTGGGAAAACTCGCCACCCCTGTTCAAGCTACCAAAGATGGCATACCGCTCTCTTGCTATTGCTGGGCAATCAAAGAGCAGGTGCTCAGCAGTCTCCTCCTGCTCATTACACCTTCCACAGAGCGGATCCTCCTGAAGGATACCAACTCTGTGTAGATGCTTCTTCAGGTGACCATGCCCCGTAATGAGACCAATGACCTTGGAAGACATTGATCTGTTTAATGAGAGAAGGTCCGAGGCCACCTTGGAGGAAGGTGACTGTAATACCATTCTACTCACTCTCAAACCCGGATGCAACCTCCACCTTCTCCCATGCTCCGCGCGAATCCATTTCGAGACAACCCCTAGAGGATTCACACCTTGGAACACCGCAGAATGGTTGAGGGCCCGTCATAATTGTTGCTGAGCCCTGGTTGGCCAGGGCATCAGCTCTTTCGTTCCCAGAAATCCCCTCATGGACCAGGAACCCAACAAACGGTTACATTGTTGATTCTGGCAAGGGAGGAAACGGTCTGATAGCAATCCCAAACCAGTTTGGATTTGATTGCGCAAGAATCCAGCGCCATCAGCGCTGCCTGACTGTCCGTGAAAATGTTAATCGTCTTGCCCCTATATCGCAGACGAAGATTCTCACGAGCACATTCCATAATGGCTGCGACCTCCGCTTGAAAAGACTGTCGGATACGGACCCATAGGAACCACCAGCTCCCTACATGGTCTCACTCCCAGAATTCCAGCGCCTGTGCCGCTTTTTGTTTTAGAGCCGTCTGTGTACCATTCGAGCTTCGCTGGTGGAAAGAGGTTGCTTCCCCTCTGACCAATTCTATCCCTTGAGGGCAAAAATAATCCTAAAAGGGTTTGTCAAAGGAAAACTTTTGTGGGCAACTGATCAGAGATCATATGCAAAAACATCCTCCTGTATCAGAGTGCTAATTCTGCAGTGCCCACCGCTGCAGCCCGACCAGAATCCCGTCTGCTGAAGACAGTAGGCACTCTTCCTGGCCATAGCTCGAATGACAATGTCCAGGGGGGCGAGATTAAGACAACAGTCCAGAGCCGCGCCTGGCGCACTAGGAAAAGGCCCCTGTGATAGCGAGGAAGGCCATCCTTTGGATACCTGCCAGACGTGCTACCACCGTTTTGGCTTCCATTTTTGGCCACCATACGACAGCTCCGTACATTAGTGCAGGTCTGACCACGGAAACATAAAGCCAGTACAAGAGCCTCGGCTTCAGTCCCCAGGGCCCAACCTATCACACGTCTACATTGCATTAGAGACCACTTACCCCTGGCAATGACCCTTTCTAGATGAGGTCCCCAGTTTAGAACCCTATCTAGGATCACGCCCAGGTACTTGACCTCAGGCTTCAGCTCAACAGGTGAGCCTTTAAATAGAAAAGGACCAATGCCCTCCATCTGTCGCCTCCTGGTAAAGGCAACCACGGCAGCCTTGGTGGGGTTGACGGTGAGGCCAACCTTATCACACCAGTTTCCCACCATGTTCAGAGCAGCATTGGTCAGTTCCGTGATTGTTGTGTTGAACTTGCCACTCACAAGAATCACAATATCATCTGCGTACCCTTGTGCAAAGACACCGCTGCTATTCAAAGAATTCAGCAGGTCATCCACAACCAGGTTCCACAGAAGAGGAGAGAGAACGCCGCCCTGCGGACAGCCCCTCGTAGCCTTTGCACTAACACTTGCTCCCATGAGGGTTGAAACAACAACCCTGTCCGTGAGCAAGGCCCCTATCCAGTCACACACCTGACCATCAACGCCACGTCCCGAGACCGCATTGATAATCGCCTGAGTGGCTGTATTATCAAAGGCACCTTCCAATGTCTAAAAAGACTCCTATGGCTACCTCTTTTTGCCGCCAACGTCTTCTCAATCCTGCATACCAATTGATGCAGGGCCGAGTCGCATGACTTTCCTGGAGTGTAGGCATGCTGGTTAGGATGCAAAGGTCGCTCCAGAAGAGCTCCCTCCCAAACAAACCTGGCAACCATTTTCTCCATGGTTTTGAGAAGGAAGGAGGACAGGCATATCGGCCTGAAAAGACTTCGGCCGATCCATGCCCGCCCTCCCCTGCTTCGGTATGAACACCACTCTGGACACTCTCCAGGGTTAGTGGGATGTACCTGAGAGCCACGGAGGCTCTGAACAGTCTGCACAGCTGTGGAAGGAGAATGTCCAATCCCCGCTGCAAGCAAACCGGTCTCACCCCGTCGCCCCCAGGAGCCTTGTAAGGACTGAATGAGTTAAATCACGCACAAAATAACCCTTAGTACACCACCTTTTTTTACCCCGTAAATCCGCTCGGAAGCCAAAAAATCAGCTTCAACATTTTGTTTGAACCCATTTTTAACTATGTGTTCTCTAGTTTTATCGTCTATGTTCCACAAAGCAGGGTCATTAGATATATTTATTTCTGTTTGGGATTCTGGCTCTGCCTCTAAAATGTCCGATAGACTTTGCAAGTTCTCTGAATTGGCAACACCAACACAAACAACACCTTCATCACCTTCATCTTCAAGTACATCATCCACGATCTGACTTCCCGATTCTGCTACATTAATTTCTCCAGTAACTGGACAAGCAACACTTACACTATACTATAGTATATGTGAGAAAGTAAAACTTCACCTATCACTCTTCACACGCAGACATCTTAATTAAAACAGTCATCGCATCTCAAGCCACTACACTAAAAATAACTATCATAAAGAACAAGAACTGACTCTTAATAGCATAATATACGATTAATATACGAGTCTGACAGTTACAATAATCAATAATGAGTAAAAAAATATAAAACCAAGACCTGCTTGTAGTTAACAACTTATATAGATTCACATCACAATCACAACACTGACAACACTTCACGCGGGGACACGGCCAATGGCCGACAACCAAAACACATACACAGTGACTACTGACTAACAGGTGCAATGCAATTAGCTACTGTCTCACGGAGTGGCTGGCTGTACGAGTTCAATGATTTGTCAAAAGGGGAGTCAACGTCGCACCCCGAACCTAGTTGACCTTGGCCACCCGCCCCGCCGAGCGCCAACACCACCCGCCGCCGCAACTTTTTTCTTTTGTGTACTTTAAAATTTATGCGCTCCCTAAAATTTTGCGCCCTAGGCCTGGGCCTAGTGGGCCTATAGGGAAATGCGGTACTGGCCACAATTGGTACCTTTTTCATTGTTATAGACACGAAACTTAGTTATTGTTTGTAAATAATTTACTTCATACATCTAGACACTGAAATAAACAAGTTTTAAGTTTATATATATATATACATGAAATTAAATGTGATGAGAAAATATATGATCTTACTCGTAGTATCATTGAAAAACAATATTTGTATCGCCGTAAACTAATTTTCATAAATCGATATACTTTTCATGGTTGCTTTTCTTGCTGTTGTTGCAATTTTGCAAGAGCTTTTAACAGTGTTGCATTTTCTTGGCTTGTTTTGAACAATGCGATAAATGCGATCTCCCTGCATCTTTAACCCTGCAGTAAACACCATTTTACAAAAATAATCATTACTAATTCAAAAATTACAAAGAAAAAGAAAGAAAAAACTTCAGATAATCATGCACTAAAAAGTAGTAATAGGCTATTAAAATAACAATAACGTAAACCTAAATAACCTGACCTTAAGCTGCATTTAAAGCAATTTTTATTTATGAGGGAATAATGGCAGAACTAGGGAATAATTTCATGGTACTGGTATTTTCGGAATTCACATTTATTGTACTTTAATTTCAAAGAAATTTACTATATGCCTCCGTACATATTAAACAATAAAATAAAATAAAATTTATTTTGGCAAAATATTGGAAGTAAATATTAATTACTCCATACTGATTATAGAGCTGTAGACTACCATAAGTCATAAAATGTAATAACTTTGAAAATATAAATTAAACTTAAATGAATAATATTAAATGTTGACTCGGAATAAAATCATCTAAGTAAATTGATATAACTTGTATTATCTGTGAACTTTTGTAAAAATATAATATAACTGATGTAAACTCTAATGAAATTGCATTTAACTTACAATAAAGTTAATTTAGTTAATTTGATTAAGTAAGTAGAATTTTACAAATTTTATAACAATTTAACTAAAATAAATAAATTATACACTGACAGAATAAAATAAGTTAATTTTGACTATCAAAAGTGGTAAATTTTCACAATTTATAATAACTTAACTAATGTAAATGACGATTAAATTTTCATCAGACGAATTAACTCAGTAACTAATATGAATAAGTAAAGTTTGACAACAATCAAATATTGGCAGACAAGTTAGTTCAGTAACTAATTTATTATGAGTAGTAACTTATTAGAAACCTAAACATTAACATATTAAAACACACAATAATTAAACACAGAGTTTTTAATTTAAATGTGTGATAACACTAAAAAATAAATTATAACAAGAACAAGAAATAAATTCTGAGACACAAAAATGTGCCAAATCTTTGTCTAATTCTTTCTCACGCTGTCAATGTTAATTATTTAGAAACATGATAGTTCAGTGTAAACACTCTAAAACATTAGCGACAAAACAATAAGCGACCTTTGCCAGCTGTCAGTTGTCAAAGCAAAGTGCTGTCAATTGCCCAATTCCATCTTTCTCACATTGTCATGGATTCCATCATTGCTTAATCAAAATATATTGGGGTTGAAATTTGTTTTGATAATTAACTGCTCACAACCTAAACTACTGATATAGTGATAGTTAATGCTAAAATGTTGGATTATTATTAACCCTAGTATAATAATAATAATCTCTTTATTGCATTCTTTTAAAAATTTTTACATCGTATTGCAATCTTCAATAGTTTAAGTCAATTTACACGATTTCATTTACACATTCACACAACCTCATACTCACAATTCTTACAATCATTCAGGTCACAATCGCATTGACCTCAGATCCAGCAATCTCAAATATCCCAGCGGTTTGACATGAATTCATCAACAGATGATTGTGACCTGAATGATTGTAAGAATTGTGAGTATGAGGTTGTGTGAATGTGTAAATGAAATCGTGTAAATTGACTTAAACTATTGACGATTGCGATACGATGTAAAAATTGTTAAAAGAATGCAATAAAGAGATTATTATTATTAGCCTTGGACTCCAAAAGGAGTTTAACACGCATTTTAAATTGATTTTGATTATTGGAAATTTTGATTTCTTCAGGGAGCCTGTTGATTAATCTGATACCAACTTCTTGCGGTAGATTTAGAAATTTCAATCTGCGTTGATGAGTTCAAAAGTTGTCCCTGCCTCTAGTTTCATATTGATGAACGTTCCTGCCACGAATCAAGGTGCACCGCATCACATTACATGATCACCTCAAAAATATAGAGGCAAGGCAAAGTTTAGCAACCTCAACTCCCTGAAAGATTCCCTACACGACTGTCATTCAAATTTTTAATGATTCTGGAGTCTAAAGACACGCTCCATTTTGTTTTTTGCACAACTTCCCCAAAGTCTTATCCCATATGCAAAATGAGGATGGATTAGGCCATAGTAGGCCATTTTTAAAACTTCTGGGGAACAAAATTTTGCTAGATTGCCAGGGTCCCCACCCGACCGTGAAAACCGTGAAACCGGGAATAAGCCGTGAATTTCGTTCACCGTGAAAAAACCTTAAATAAGCCGTGAATTGTTGTTTACATACCGTGAAAATCTCTACAACTTTTTGAATAAATAAAATCAACACGGGTCGTTGTCAGAACGATCATATGGGAAAGTTGACCTTCGCTATTGCAAAGTAAAAAAGTAGCACGCAATGTAGGGGATAGACCACGAAGTTTGACAGGTGCTGCTATCTGAGCGATTTTACTGATAATAATGGTTTATAAACAAATGAGGAAAAGGAAGGGCCGGTGGGAGATGACGCTTCCGGCTCAAATCACGTGAGGCCTGTCTTTGTCTATCGCCAGGTTCCGTGCCTTGGCTACGCTACGCGGCTGTAAACGAGGCATTCTCTGATTGAACGCGAGATTAATAACACAATTTAATTACTTGATAGATTGTCGTTTAATGTAAACACTTTTCGTATTGGAGTTTTATTGTATCAGATATAGTCTATTATTGTTTTCATAAAATAAAAAAAGTATACAAATCCTTAATCTAATGTAAGGAATTTAAATTACATTTTAACTTAATTTCATTCTATTAAATCCCTTATTTTTTATTTAAATATTAATGAGAAAAATGCTATTCAGTACGATATCTATATCGTTGTGTGTAATGACTGTTAACACACAATGTAATAATTAAAAAAATTTTAATTTATGGTGGACAATAAACTGAATTAATTTAGGGTCTTGCGTAAATAAATAGTATAATAATGTGACGGAGCAGAACCTACACGACACATATCAATTAACGCAGCGAGACCATAACTTTATAGGCCTATATAACTGTTTTAATTACCAGTAAGGTCGTTTGAGAAAACAATTTTATTTTTCATCTCTTTAGATATTAAACGGTAGTGATATGCGTTTTTCCTTATCAATAATATTTTTTTTATGATTCCTAAGCTGCATGGATATTACGAGTGTAGCCTACACGGTTTAAATCTTTTATGGTGAATGTGTGTTTAAATTGTATAATGTATTAGTAAAATATTAAAAAATGAAACGTCATGTTATAAAAACATTAGAAAAAAACCATTGCATTTTTTCTAACCAGGAAACAACAAACGTCAAGTAACTTTTGTAGTGTTAAGCTTTATTACTACAAATCGAGGAAGTCGTCCAAGTATAATTTTTGTCGGGTTCCATACGACTACGTTAACGCTATTAATCATTTCATGCAGATGAAAAATATATCGTACAAGGTTCATTTATTGTAATGTGGTGCAGCGATGTTATGGTAAAAATAACCTTTGTTGTCTACTGTCAATGAGAGTGGAAGGGGAGGGGTATATCGTGTACTCCACTCCCCCATCCTCGGGACAACAGCTGGTTTCATGTCTCAACATGAAAGATTTGTTTCCCCAGCTCGGCACTCCAATCTTATTCTTATTGTGAGAATTGATATAAAAATTTAAAGCTTTTCATTCAACTCATTCTGACACTTTCTCACGGAAATTCTTCTGTTGAAAGAGGCTTCTCTGTCAACAAACAGTGTATAGTTTGAAAACTTGAAGGAGGAGAGTTTAGTCGCGTTGAGAAAAGTTTGTGACGGCGTATCAGCAGCAGGAGGATTGGAGGCAATGGAAATCACTAATGAATTAGTTCATGCTGTCAAAAATTCCCACGCCCACTACTCGGAGCACTTGGAAAAACAACGAGAAGAAATGAAAGACAAAATTAATTCTGAGAAAGAGAGGAAGCAAGCTGCAATAGAAAAAAAAAAGAATTGGAAGCACAAAAATTCCAGGTTTTGTCCGACGCCAGGAAAAGGGCAGCTGAGTTAGACGATAAGATACAGGAACTTAGCAAAAAGTGCAAATCGTAATTCACTTTTATTCTAGACATTTTTATCAATTTCTTTATTTATGTGTACAAATATAATTTTTTTTTGTATAAACTGGTACCAAATAACTTTTTCTTATAACAAGTTGTATATAATTTTTTATACATTTAACGTTTATATGTTATTTTAATTTCAATAAAATTGCCTTTTCTTATGTACTAATTAAAATGTGAACCTGTGATTATTGTGAAAATTTTCTGTGGAAGAAATCGATCGAAAATAATAATAATAATGTGTTAAACAAGAAAATAATTTAATAATCACGCAAGTGTACTTCATGGACTCAAACGAGTTAGCCTTAGAAAACGTACGAATCCTGTCACCCTGCATCTTGTCTAACCTGTGTCAACAAAGTTCTCTTCAGATTTCAACAAACTTGTAAGTTAAAGAAAATTATGAGCTATGTGCATGCTAATTATATTGAAATTTGTCTTTGTCATTGCTTTGATGACTGTTATGATGATGTTTTGTAAAAATAATATGCCTTGTTATATTCATTATGTAGCAAATCGCACATAAAATCGGGCGCTCGCCGCTCATTGCTTGCGTCGTAACCGAAGCCTATTGTTATTTCGTTCTTTTAGACGTTTCCCCGTCAATTCCTGCACGACCAATGAAATCGTTAGTCAAATGGGAAGAAGTTTTATATTGTATTTTTACCGCTCTGCCGCGTCTGTAGTTGTTTACGTCTCAACTTCGCCCCTCTCCAACACGATTTTGTTTGTACCGGTAACGTTGTTTATGAAAACTTTCCGACCTTGAATTTTTTAATTTTTTTTAACCGTGAAAACCGTGAATTAGCCCGTGAATTTGAGTATTTAGATTGAGTGGGAACCCTGATTGCGCAGAGCATAGATACGTGAGGTAACTCTACCACAGACTCTGTCAACATGATCACTCCAGGTCAGTCCTTTGTCTAGAATCATTCCCAAAAACTTTGTGGAGTTATTTTCTTCGAGAATGTCGTCATCTATAAATACGGCTGGACGCACCACTCAATCATGCTGACGAAGGCTGAAATTTACTACAATTGTTTTTGACTGATTTGTTTTTAGATTCATTTCAGTGAAATACTGAATGCAAGTGTTCAGTTCCATGAAAGAGGTGATTTCCAGTTCTTGTATTGATTTACTTTTAGAACAAAGAGTCGTGGTATCAGCATATTGAACCAGTTTTTCCATGCTGGATAACTGAATTCAATCTGCCGACATAAAATTAAAACAGGAGAGGCCCAAAGAATAGAACCCTGAGGAGCACCGTGGGCTATTTTAATTTGGTTTGAAATGACGTTCGAAATCTCCACGCACTGATGTCGATCCTTAAGGTAAGAACCGATCCATAAGTGTGGGAGACCCCGAATGCCACATTTCTCCAACTGGTGCAACAGTATCTCATGGTGCACGCAGTCAAAGGCTTTGGACAGATCGAGAAATATGCTAAGCACGTGTTCTCTCCTATCCAAACCATCGACCATTGTCTAAAAGGTTGTTCACAGCGTCAATTGTGGATATGTTTTTTCTAAATCCAAATTGCTCTGGATTCAGAATTTCGAATTTTTCCAGAAAGCTTTCAAGCCTTTTGTAGAAAAGTTTTTCAAAAACTTTACTGAAAACTGGAAGAATTGAGATTGGACGATAATTGCTTGTAAGACAAGGATCGTTCTTTTTGAAAATTGAGGTGATCTTGGTCGTCTTTAAAAGAGATGGAAAACTTCCCAAGAAAAATTGATCAATTTTGTTAGAGGACTCAAAATATGTTTGAAGCATTGTTTGAGTAGCCACACTGACTACTCATTGGCGTCACTGGTTTTTTTTTTTTTTTTTTTTTTTTTTTTTTTTTTTTTTTTCAGTCTCTGTATGACACGTGCTATCTCCTCCTCACACACAGGAGCCAAAGCCATGGACGCAACAGGTACCCCAGTCTCTCCTCCGTGAGACTGAGGATTCTTAAATGACGAATTTGTAAAAGCAACGGTTGAGAAGTATTTATTGAACTCATTTGCCACTTTTAATTTATCTTCAACAATTTCATTATTAATTTGGATTGCAATAGATTTTGAACACTTGTTGGAACCTCCATCTCGAGAAAAGTTATTAATTATTTTCCAAGCTGTTTTGGAAACATTTTTACAGGTACCCAAGGCTCTATTCATGTCATAGGCTTTTGCAGCTCTTATGACCTTCTTATAGATTCTCCGATACCTTCTAAAAAACATTTTGAAATCATAATTTTGAGTATTGGTGAAAATTTTATATAAGAATTGGAGCCTTTCTTGAGATACAAGAATTCCTTTAGTTATCCACAAACATTACAGCTTTTTACTGTTTTTTGTTTTCCTGAACGGGCATGCAACATCCAGATAATGACTGAAGGTGTCACTAAATGACTGATACATGTCATCAATATTTCCACACCCGCTCAAAGATGCCCAAGACTCTGTTTTTAAACATTATTGAGGTGGCAAATGTTTTGGGAAGTAATTAACACAATACGTAAGACACGGTCCTAGTAATTTTGGATTTTGATTTTCTAGCTTTCATCCATGAATCATGACCTCCTGCGCAAAGTGATCAGAGATTGCAGAACTCAGTACAGAGACTGGTGTGTTAGGAATGTTGGTGATCACATTGTTGATGGCAGTACATGTCGTGGCTATCACTCGTGTTGGCAAATTCACGGACCAATTTAGATTGAAGGAATTTAGAAGATCGCGAAGCCGCTGGGTAAGGGGGTTGGTGTGATCCAAAACATTAATGTTGAAATCGCCAATTATTACAAACCTTTTTGATTTAAAGGAGAGACCAATCAGAAGGTGTTCCAAGCTCTCGAAAAAAAGAATCTCTAGAGCTATTGGGGGATCCATACAACCCAATGATTGTTATTTTT